>NC_056737.1:869235873-869515873 GCF_019279795.1 Protopterus annectens | reverse complement strand
GCAACCAGGAAGGCAACCAGACTGGCACTGGGGATGTGCAGCTCTCAGAAACAGGACAGTTCAACTTTTCCTCAGATGACTTAAAAATCTATCTGGAGTTAAAGACACTTGAACTGGAGTCCATATGTTTGGGATCTGAGTACAGTTCCTCACCCCCTTACTCCATGGTAAAGCTGTAACAGTTGTTTCTAAATTGTCTGATACTGATTGTTTAGATTATGATAAAGTGAAGCACTGTCTCTTACAATAGGTTCATAGGTGTGTACTAGGCTAATGGCCCTGGAGCCTTTAAAAGCCTAGCCCATAGGATTGCCCTGGCATCGTGCCACCAGACCTTAGTTCCCAGTGCCTCTGTCAAGTAGAGTCACTGGAGTGATCCCCAGGGTGAATTTTCTATTTCCCATCCACTCATCAAGATTTCTCTTGAAGAGGGCCAGTGAAGTGCTCTGTTTGACATGTATAGGAAGTCTATTCCATAGCATGGGCAGTCTCTGGGTTATGAACCTGTCCCTCCAGCACATTTGCTGATTGTGGTAATGAGGTTGAGGTCTCTGGAGTGTGTGGTGTAGAGGGATTGGGATTTCTTTAGATTTAGCATTTCTAACAGAGCTGGGTCAGCAATGGCTTTGTAAGTTAAGCAGAGATAGCCTCTAAGTAGGCGACATGAGACAGAGAATAGTTGGAGTTGTTTGAGTCTGTCCATACAGGATAAGTGTTTAAAGCCTAGAATCCTCTTTGTAAGGTACTTTTGTGGCCTCTCTAGTTGTTGCATTTGTCTAGTGAGGTACATGCCAAATGGGATATTGTACTCGATGACTGGCCTAATGAGGGAAGAGTAGAGGGAGACAATGAACTATTTCTTCCTGGATGCAAAACCTGTTGTAATGAGATGTGCCACATAGAAGGACTTTCTGACCACAGTGGCAATGTGGTGATTGAAAGAGCGGTTGCTGCCAACCTGTGTCCCCACATCTCTTATAACGCCTTCTGTGTTCAGTGGACTACCATCGATGTGGTAATTCATGGGAACTGGGTTTTCCCAAAGGGGGTGATGACACATTATTTGGCATTGAGCTTAAGGCCATGGTTCTGACACCAATCGTTGGTCTCACTGAGGCCTTTCTGTAGGATGTCAACATCACTTGGGGAGTTAATAATAGCTACCAACTTGCAATCATCTGCAAACTTTGTCAGCCAGAGTTCCTTTGTGTTGGCCTGGATTTCGGAGAAGTAGTTACCAAACAGGAGAGGACCCAGGACTGAACCCTGTGGGACTCCACTCATGACTGGTTGGCAGTCTGACCTGGAGTCAGCTACTTTCACACAGTGGGTTCTTTCTGTGAGCCAGTTTGCAACCCACCTAGTGATATAGGGGTTGATGCCTAGCTTACTGAGTTTTTTTATGATTCCTGAGTGGGGAATGGTATTAAAGGCCTTGACCAGATCAAGACAGGCTGTATGAACCACCTTGCCTTCATCCACAGCCCTAGTGACTGACACAAACCAAGTTGAGCAGGCATGATCTACCCTTCACAAAACCAAACTATGTGGGATCCAGAGTTTGGAGATTCCCTATATCCTTGTTTACTAGGTCTATGATGATGCATTCTATAGCTTTGCATATCAGACTCGTTAGGCTAATGAGGCAATAGTTCCCAGGGTCTGTAGTCGCTCCTTCTTTGTGGAGAGGGATGACTGTAGCAGTGCTCCATTCAGTAGGGACAAAGCTTGAGGTGAGGCTGTGATTGAACAGGGCACACAGGTGAGGTGCCAGTTCACTCTGTAGTTCATGTAGAACACAGCCAGGGATATTCTCAGGTCCCATAGAAGCTGGAGTCTTGGCCTTGGACAGTGTTGTTTTAATCTGTGCAGCAGTAATACTGGGTGCCTGGCAATCTACTGTTAATGTGATAGGTCCTTTGGGAGGGGAGAGAGGGGTAAAGTTGGCACTGAATATGTCAGCCAGTATATTGGCAATATCTGTTGGCTCGGTATAGGAGTTACCATTGTGCAGTAGCTCAGAGAAAATCTGGGTATTGTCATGGAAATTCTTTGCATAACTATAGAAGGCCTTGTGGTTGTCTTTACTATCTGTCACAATTCATAGCTAGCTTTAGAGGATTTGATGAGGGGTCCCAACTTTTTTTGAGGCTGATAACGTTTTAAGTTAACACCTGAAGCTTACAGAAAAAAATTTCATGAGCATAGATGCAAGGCAGATGAAAGTGTATGTGATTATATTGCTGATCTAAGCACTTATTTTCATAGATGGGTGCGTGGGTGTCAGGTAACCACTTTTCAAGATCTGGCAGACCTTTTGGTGAAGGAACAAGCCGTTAGCACTTTGCCTGAGGACTTGAGAATCTGGTTGGCAGGCAGGGAATGCAGCTCTGCAGATGAGTTAGGGAAAAAGGAGACCTGTACCTAGCAAGCAGGACATCACTGCACAGGAAAGAGATATCCAGTGCTGTGCATGGATATAATGGAACTCATGGTGGACAGTCTAAACCAACCCTGAGTGTCTGCCAGTAACTGGGGAAGCCACTAGTTCAGGTACATGGCCAGGATCAAGGGTTACATTTTTTAAATGTAACCATTGGGGCCATCCACTGAAGCAAGGTGGGGAACAAAAGGTGCGGGAGCCAGCAAGTGGGAATAACAGAATGCCAGTGGTAAGTTGTCTGGAGACAACAGGGATACCAAACTAGCAGTAAAGATTATATCTGTTCTTGGTGGGTGGAAAACAGGCCACTGCCAAGAGATACACTGCCTCTGATATAAGGCTGCAGTGGTTAAAGAGCAGCGGTACTTGCTTGGGCAGTTTACTCCAGTCAGAGCTTTAGGAGGGATCCCATTCCAAATGCCCTCCTAGACTGGGAGGGCGGAAAAGGAAGCAAGCAATTAGGTGTGTTTGAGGATATCCCTGCAGATGTCTGGACAGGGAATGATTTTGATAATGCAGTACCTTGTGTGCATGCAGTGACATGCATTCAGGCTTGGAGACAGGCATGCAGGTCTGGTAGCATGGGGGAGACCCAGATAGATTGCACACCTGAAGCCAGTACTCATGCTGTGGCTGCTTCAGGGAGGGAGCCACCCTGTAGCAGTGACTGATGGTGAGACACAGCTGCTGGTGGGTACTGATGTTCCCCTGGACAGAGTGACTGCAAGGGCAGAGGTGAGTAGTAGTACTCATGCTGACAGTGAGGCACCACTGTCAGGGGATATCAGACTTCCTGTGGAAGGGGAGCTGGGAAGGCTTACAAAGAGAGAGTCGAGACAGGCTCAGCTCTCAGACCCTACACTAATAGGCTTGAGGGAGATAGCTAGGGAGTTGCCTGATTCTCAAGGAAAAGGGGGAATCTGCATACTGGAACAAAAGGTTACTGTATAGAGAGTGGACCCCTGAGAAAGGGCTAAAAGGTGAGGTAATACAGTAGTTGGTAGTGCCTAGAGCCTACCATCTGGCACTTCTAGCCATAGCCCATGACATTCCCTTTGCAGGTCATATGGGCATAAAGCATACCAAGAGACATATTATGCAGAACTTTTATTGGCCTGGGATTGCCAGGGATGTAACATGGTACTGCAGAACCTGAGAGCAGTGCCAAAAAGTAGGCAAGGCAGGAGACAAGGTCAAAGCTACTTTGATGCCTTTGCCTGTGATTGGGGAGCTGTTTCAGAGGGTAGCTATGGATATTGTGGGGCATCTGAGTACCCCAAGTTCCACAGGGAAGACGTAGATCCTAGTGGTAGTAGATTATGCTACAAGATACCCTGAGGCAGTGTCTCTGTCATCCATCGAGGCAGAGAAGGTGGCAAATGCTTTGCTAGAGATTTTCAGCAGGGTAGGTTTCCCAAGAGAAATACTGACTGACAGAAGTACCCAATTTTATATCATACCTGCTGGCTTGTCTGTGGGTGCACTGCAGGGTGAAACACCTAAAGACCACTCCCTACCACCCCCAGACTAATGGTCTTGTGGAGAGGTCAAACTCTACATTAAAGACCATGCTACAGGCATTTGCAGACCAGTTTAAGAGAAAGTGGGACAAATATTTGCCCCATCTGCTGTTTGCTTACAGGGATCTGCCCCGGGAATTCACAGGTTTTTCACCCTTTGAGCTGCTGTATGGGCATAGGGTGAGGGTTTTTTTTAGATCTGATTCATGATGAATGGGAGGGTGAGTGTGAATCCCACAAGCAGTCTGTTGTGGCATATGACCTAAACCTCAGGACAAGGCTTATGGAGCTCATGGGTTTTGCCCAGGGGAACCTGGCAGGAGCTCAACAACAGCTAAAGGTCTGATATGACAATAATGCTTGAGCCAGAGAGTATGCTGTGGGATAGCAGGTGATGGTTCTCATTCCTGTCAGACACAATAAACTACAGGCAGCTTAGTAGGGACCCTTCAAGGTGGCAAGGAAGGTCAGTGATGTTAACAATATGGTAGAACTGTTAGGCAGGAGGCTGGGGCACTAATAGTGCCATGTTAACATGATGAAGCCTTACCATGATAGAGAGGCCCTTGTGCTAAGTATTTGCAGTGGATGGCAGGAGGTGTCTGAGGGGGATATGGTGACTGATCTTCTCAGTGAGGCCCAAACTGACACCTCAGTGGAAGTGGAATGGGTGGCAATGTCCCAGTGGCTATCCCCTATTCAGGTTTGAGAAATCCGAGCAGTGTTACAGGGGTTTGGGGATATATTGACTGGGAAATCAGGGTGCATCCATCTGGTGCAGCACCATGTGGATACAGGGCCTCAAAGACCAATAAAGCAGCTTCCTTACAGGGTGCCTGAGAAAGTCAGCCAAACTCTGAGGGAGGAGATAAAAGAGATGTTGGAACTGGGAGTAATCCAGGAGTCCAGCAGTCCCTGGGCCTTCCCAGTGGTGCTGGTACCAAAGAAGGATGCAAAACCAGGTTTTGTATGGAGTAAAGGAAACTAAATAGTCACACAGAGTCATATGCTTACCCCATGCCTTGGACAGATGAAGCCATGGATCAGCTGGGTGGGGCTAAGTATCTGACCACTATTGATCTTACCAAGGGCTAGTAGCAGGTGCCCTTGACTCCTAACGTAAGAGAGAGGTCAGCCTTTGTGACTCCTTTTGGCTTGTATGTGTTCACGAAGATACCCTTTGTGATGAAAAATGACCCAGTGACTTTTCAGAGACTGGTAGATTGTATCCTAGCAGGAGCAGGAGATTATGCCCTTGCTTACCTGGATGATATTGCCATTTACAGTAATTTCTGGCAAGAGCACCTTCAGCATGTCAGGGAGGTTGCTGGGCAGACTGCAGAAGGCAGGGTTGATCATTAAGCCCAGTAAGTGTCAGGTGGGTATGACAGAGGTCTCCTAACTGGGACATTGAGTGGGGAGTGGTAAGATCAGGCCAGAACCTGCCAAAGTGGAAGTCATTCAGGCATGGCCTGCCCCTGCTACCAAAAAGCAGGTGAGAGCATTCTTAGGAACAGATGGGTACTATAGAAAGTTTGCCCCCAATTATAGTGCCATAGCTGCTCCCCTCACAGATCTGACAAGGAAAAACAGGCCAGATAAGGTAGTGTGGACCCCAGCATGTCAGCAGGCATTCCAGAAGCTTAAAGGAGCTTTGAGAGGGCCCCTGTGTTAGCCAATTCAGATTACAGCAAGGGATTTGTTGTGCAGATGGATGATTCAAACCATGTGGTTGCAGCTGTACTTAGCTAGGTTTCCTCATAGGGAGAAAAGCACCCAGTGGTATATCTCAGCCATAGACTCCAACCCAGAGAGGAATGCTATGTAGCTGTAGAAAAGGAAAGTCTAGCCATAGTATGGGCACTGTAGAAACATCAGCCTTATCTGTATGGAAGGAAATTCACTGTAGTTACAGACCACAATCCCTTAACATAGCTACATAGAGCCAGCCAGCAAAATGCCAAGTTATTAAGGTGGAGTTTAGGAATGTAGGCATATGACATGACAGTAGAACACCATAGTGGAGTCAGCAATGCCAACACAGATGGGCTGTCACAACAGGGAGTGGGGTAACATATTCCCAGATAGGCTTATCTCTCTCAAGCCATGTTTCTCAAGGGTCACTAGAAAAACTAGCTTGAGTCTTCTGGGGGGGGGGTGATGATATGGGCAAGTGTCAGCATAGCCAGCTGGAGTTTTGTAAAGAATTTCATGTTCTTTAAATATCAAACTGATTTATACAAGATACTTGTGTTACAAATGTATTAGAACTGTATGTCATTTGTGTATCAAACCGATTTGTACAGATGTGCTGAAAATGTATCTGTGAGGTTTACTCATGATAAAATGTATTAACAGAGCACCCTGCTGAAATGAAAAGAAATATACATGCATTATTGCAATTGAATTAAATGTGTATGTTTTAATAGTGGACACTGAGACAGGAAAGGTTAATTTTGAGAAAAATAAGGGAAATGTAAATAAGCTGTTAAACCATTAAAATGTCACCCCATAGTGCTTAATAGGACTGGAGATGCTTGATCTAGGGCAGAGCCTCTGTTCATTAGCTCAGTGAAAAGAGGGAATACCCCAGGCAGTGCCATAAACAATTGTATGTGTATAGTGACTGTCTGTGCTAAATCTCTTTCTCAACTTCAATTGGGAATACTGTGAGAACCTAGAGTCAGGTGACTAGATGAGGTCATTCTGCCAGCTCTCTTGGAAATTATATTTTAGATATTACAAAGAGAAATATCAGAGTATTGATCATTCTGCTTGGGAAGCCTGACTAGAAAGACTCTCACCCACAACATCTTGCCTTGTGGTAGTAAGTAACTTAACTAGAGAACAGTAATTATTTTAGATTCAGTCAGGAATATAGTGAAGCTTAGTTCAGAGAGTGTTTTTCTTTATTTTTATGAGTCTGTCCATCAATGTTAATTTCAATATTTTCTGTTATTTGAACTCTGTGGTTTACTGTAAATATATATTCAGTATTTTCATGCTGTTTTATTATTTATTATTAATTATATTTAAAACTTTTATTGTGGCTGGTCCTTGTAGAAATTATATAACCTTTGAGCATAGTTACATTTGTTTGGTGACACTGTGTGGTCCACTCCAGAAGGCCTAGCTGTCTTGGTGAACTACTGCCATTTATACTAGTATTAATATTACACAGCATAACTGGACATCCTTTGTTAAGAGCCTTATAGTAACCAACTGGTGGAAGTTAAACTACCTTATACTCTGGACAGAAGGGGACACAGCAGGTAAATCTGTGCCAACCTTTCCCAGGTGTGTGTGTATGTGTGTGTATGTGTGTGTGTGTGTGTGTGTGTGTGTGTGTGTGTGTGTGTGTGTGTGTGTGTGTGTGTGTCTGTCTGTATGAAGAATCAAATCTCATAATGTGTGTGTCATCTACTTGGGGCAGGGACACGAAGCACTGGGCTTACAGAGAGGATGCTGGAGGACTTGGTTTGGACATTCAGCTGAGGACCTAACCCTACAACTGTATCAGTGGGGAGTCTTATTGGGGACCTGGAGGTAGACAGCTATAGAGACATCCAGACCCCAGACTGAGTGTGTTCTCTGTGTGCTCTTAATGGAAATTGTACTTGATCTGGAAATACTGAGTGTATCCAAGTGAACGTCCCTCTCTAGTGTCAGTGTTAAGGATTCAGGCTCCTTGATTAGTGGCCCAGCATGGGGTTGACACATATTGGTGGCCATCACATATTGGTAGCAGTGGTGGGCATCACTATATCTATATCTGTGTGTGTGTGTGTGTGTGTGTGTGTGTGTGTGTGTGTGTGTGTGTGTGTTCATAGGTTCATAGATTAGTACTAGGCCTCTTCAAGCCTAGCCAATTACCCCATGTGAGAATCAAACCCTGCACCTTGTGTCGATAAGGTAAACACCTTAACCATTATGCCATCCTCCCACCTGTGTGTGTGTGTGTATGTGTGTATATATATATATATATATATATATATATATATATATATATATATATATTAATATATATATATATATATATATATATATATATATATATATATATATATATATATATATATATATATATATATATATATTAATATATATAGACTCCCTCTTATCCTTTCTCTCCGGGACCAAACATTAGGCTGGATAAACAAATGGCTGGTTTATCAGAAAATGCATACAAAATAGCATGTATAGGTTAGAAATCAGACAGAATAACAGGATTTGTATTAGTATGCATTTCTCTAATGGATATGAAGTCTAAAACTCAAATGTCTGTCATTATTTAGCCCAAAGGAGGCGGAAGTGTTAGTCTTCTCTGTTGTTTTTTGCTAGGGATATGGCAGAAATTTGATGGCTGGTTAAAGAGAACGCCGGTTAAAGAAAGGCCGGATAAGAGGGAGTCTACTGTGAATATACATACATATATATATATATATATATAAAGAACTTATGTACTCACCATAACAGTTCATCTGTGTTGTCCATTTTCATTTTTCCTCAACTAATGGGTTCAGATTCGATCCTCATATCTGACTCGGCTGTTACACTACCTCATGGCCTCTAGAAAATGCCTGAGCTCCTTCCCTACCCATAATGCACCAATCCCTAATCCCTCAGATCTTGTTTGATGCTTGACAGAAGACTATGATACAATGTTATATCTGGAGCTCAATACAAAGTCTAGACGTGTTCTTAAAGCCTCTCACTCCTCCAAAAGTCAGTCTGTTAGAAACATATGTATTAATGTGTGTATTAGCAATATGCTTAGTGCATTTAGAAGCTTGGAAAGAGTTAACACATTTATTCTATTTCATACTGCATAAATCTGTACAAACTGCAGTTGCTTTTTGATCTTGTACTGTTAGCTAAAATCTTGCTTGTGCCTTGGAAATTTACTGAGAAGCAGGTGATTTCTGCTTGCGTTAGGAAAATAATGAATAGAACAATACTACTTGTATGAAACTTAGACAAGAAGTTCCGCTGTGCCATGAGAAAATACACAGCTGTAGAAGTTACAGATAATTAGTACAAAGCCTGCTTGAAAATATGAACTGCAATCAGCATTTGCTTGTATCTGTATTAGAAAAGTACCTTGAAAAGTAACACTGTAAAATAGACGACTGTAAACGGATTAATAGTTACCAAGGCCAGGTTGTTGTTCTGAAAAGTTTCTCACAAATCTAGTCATGTCAGCAGAAAATCTGAAGTAACATCTGCTGTAGAACAATGCTAAAAGTTGTGTTTGATTATGTCAGCTTAGAAGGCCATATCTTGTAAAATAGTATAAGAATGAACATACTTCCTGTTAGTAGTTAGACAAATCCTTGTATTTGCATGTTTTTGTCTCCTTGCTGCAAGTAAATTAAAGTGCCTTAACTGAACCTTATGTGTATTGGTCTTTGAAGTTTTTTCCTTTGACAGATTGGTCCTTCGGACCAGAAACCTTCACTTCGCCTCGGATCAGACAGGCCAGGTGGCTTGAAACCGTACGGGGAAGAAACCACATCGGTTCTTCTTATTTGAAAAGTCCTCCGACTGAATTGTCGTACAAAAGAGGCCAGCCACTTACTGATCTGCGACTGAAGGACGGGTTTACTCAAACCAGGTGATCAATCACGAAGGCTCAGGTAAAGTAAATCTACCTTCTTTTCTGTTTTAGATCAGGGACTAGATCTGTATTTGTTCTGTTAAGACTTTATTTATAAGTCAGGGACAGAAAGATTACTGTCTTGTCATAGATCAGAGAAATAGAGCAGGTAGGCAGTCATTCTGAAGAGACTATAAAAACATCCGTGGTACCACGTTAAAAATAAGGTGTTATGTAACGATTAAAAAGGTAGAACAAAAATGCGTAATAATTGTACAAAAAGGTCCCAAAGTCCACCGTTAACTGAAGATGCGAAATACATGCAGTCACAGCGTGCTGATAATATTAAATACTACTCAAAATGGGTTAATAAATATGAATTTGATGGTAAATTAGAGAAATCCTCACTTGTCAAACTTGTCAAACAGCTTAAAACCGATTCTAGAGGTCGGGTATAAAAGCAACTTCAATTAGGAATTCCTCAGGCACACAGGTGGATTGAGGAAGTAAACCGAAGAGAACAAAAGAGTAATAATTCAAAAGCAATGTTTTTAGATAAGGAGGACAATAACTTAGTAATAGCATCAGCCCCTCCGCCTCCCTTACCAGAATATGAGGCAAGTGAACAAATTAGTCCACCCCCGTGATATCCTACTGTCACTGTGAGTAGAGACACTACAAAAGAGAAATCGTTTGTTAGAGATCCCGTCGAGACCAGGTCTCGAACACAGGCAGGAAACTCAAAAGGGGACATTGAGTTATATCACATAGGGAGAAATTCACGATATATGAGTGAAGAAGAAATATGCCCACTTATAGAAGTGCCTAATCCTCAGGCAGGGCAAGAAGGACAGGACCCAACTAATTCTAGTGTATAGACCCAGGACTCCGGAAGACATCCAGAAAGCCACTGAGGGAATTCCCCATCCAAAAGTTAATTTTAGAACGTTCTTAGAAAATTTGCAAGGAATGAGGCTGAGTTATAATTTAAACGGAGAAGAGGTAGAAAAAGTCGTCAGACAAATTGTGGGACCAGATTGGCACATGATTAGTGGCGACTGAAATCCCTGTGATATTGTGCTCAGGCCCCTCCCACATAGTAGTGCAGAGTTAAACAACAGAGTGAATGGTCTTACAGACCGAATCTCTAAGAAATGGAAGCCTAGGGCAGACTGGACTTGCATTAATCAATGCATCCAACAGGAAGGTGAAGCTATTGACCGATATTATACCAGACTATTAGAATGTTTTAATAACCATTGTGGAATGCAGGTTCCTGAAGATCAGACACACGATTCCCCATATGAGCAGCAGTTAAAGAACGCATTTTTGAAAGGCAGTATTGCACCTATAAGCAGTTTCATTATAAAACACATGGTAGATCATCATACAAGCAGGTTACAGTCATTGCTTGAATATGTTAGGCATGCCGAAAGGCATTTTAATAGCAAAAAGAAAGCCCAAGTATTTTCTGTAGAAGATGGAGCAGAAGTTTATGTGGTACAGTCTGGGAAAAGGGGCAAGAAAAATACCCAGGGAAACAAACAATCTGATCAATGATCAGAGGACTTTGAAGGGTGAAAGAAAAGGGGTGAATGTTTTAAATGCGGTAAGAAAGATCACTTGGCAAGGGATTGCAAGAAAAACAAGAAGGTAACCACGGAAGATAAGGAGGGTGAGGACTGACTATATGATAGTCAGGAATCACTAGAAGGGGATAGCAGAGAAGGGACAAATGAGAATGTGATAGCGAGAGTAGAGAATGTGACAAAAGAAATAGAGGAAGTGCAGGAAGTCATGGATAGTGAAGAAAATGAAATATTGGATTTGGCTTTATTGAGCTTAGAGCTCTATTTAGCAGACACAAAACCAGAAGTCACACTCCTGGTAGAAAGGAGGGAAGTCACATTTTTGTGTGACTCGGGGGCCTCATGGACGAAAATGAAATATTGGATTTGGCTTTATTGAGCTTAGAGCTCTATTTAGCAGACACAAAACCAGAAGTCACACTCCTGGTAGAAGGGAGGGAAGTCACATTTTTGTGTGACTCAGGGGCCTCACGGACCCTGATACATCCCTCCATACTGCCAGAGAACTCAGAGTCACCTGATTACATATTAGTGAAAGCAGTTAATGGACAGCTGTATCGGGAGCCCCTCTCCCATAATATTGTGATAACTGATCCTGTTTCAGGATTGACCCAGAAAAGCAAAATTGTTGTTTCTTTAAAATGCCCAGTAAACCTCTTGGGCAGAGATCTTATGCAGCTATTTGGTATAGCAGTAGTCCCGACTATGCAGGGTATGGAAGCACAGCGACAAATTGATACCTTTGCAGTGCAATCGGAGGGTGAAATGTTTTATTGGTACAGCCAAGACTTGGTTACGACTGGTCCAGGGGCGGTGACCGAAGAGTTGATGAACATAGCCATCAGCAAGTTCCCCTCCCTTGACATTGATAGACAACATTTGTTGCACTGTACTCTGTATTACTGTAACACACCAGGACCTGATAAGGAATATGAGCAAGAATTGTTTAGAAACCGTGCAAACAGATTGATATTGCGTAATCTGTACTGGGACACAGAAGGGAACAGTGTAGCCAGCTGTTCATTGCCCCAGGAGTTCTTTGCACTTTACAAATCTAATTGATTACCACATGTTAGCTTAACTAAGGACAAAAATGTGAAATGGGTAGACTTGGGGAAAAAAAGTCACGAGATGGGAGAAACAGACAGAGTTAGAATTGTCAGAACAGGGAATACAAATGCAGAAGTTGAATTGGATAACTCAGACCCGCCCAGCTGTACACTTGCAGTCTAGCAAGGACATCTGATCAGCACTCCTATTGAAGGAGGAAGAGAATGCCTTACAGAATATACCAGAAACTCTCTGGTCAACAGGAAAATCAGATGTAGGAATTATTCGTACAGCGGGACCAGTTACTGTTATGCCAAAGTCAGCATTTAGACCACAAAAGAGACAGTATCCCTTAAGAAAAGATGCAGAGGTAGGAATCAAACCTATTATAGCAGCTTTACTTAAGGGGTGCTGGTGGAATCTCCTGATTCACCGTGTAACACACCCTTATTTCCTGTTAAGAAAGCGAATGGGGAGTGGCGTATGGTCCAAGATTTACAAGCTGTAAATAAAGCAGTAATACCAAGGGCACCTACGGTGCCAGACCCACACACCCTGTTGAATGATTTAAAACCTCAACAGAAATATTTTTCTGTGGTAGACATCAGCAATGCATTCTTCTCGATACCGATACACCCTGATAGCCAGTACTGGTTTGCATTTACATTTCAGGGGAAAAGGTATACATATACGCGACTACCACAGGGGTATTGTGAAAGTCCAACAATATTCTCACAAGAAATGGCAAGCAACTTGGTGGGATTTACCCCACCAAGAGGTAGTCAGATTTTGCTTTATGTTGATGATATCCTGCTGGCGGCCCCCACCCAGCAAGATTGTAAAGAAGATACCATAGCACTATTACAATTTTTAGCCACTGAAGGACATAAAGTAAACAAAAATAAACTGCAGCTTTGGAAAAAACAAGTTAAATACCTAGGATATGTAATATCCAAGGAGGGTAGGACATTAGATGAGGACAGAAAAATAACGATTTTGCAAGCACCAAAACCCACTATCAAGAAGGAAATGATGTCCTTCCTGGGTACGACTAATTTTTGTCGGATCTGGATTCCAAACTATGCCTTGGAATCTGCACCACTGACTAACCTGATTTATAAAAAACCTGTGGCAGCACAGGATTTGTTACAATGGACACCAGAAGCAGAATCTGCCTTCTGCAAACTGAAACAGTTAATAGCGTCCTCACTAGTTTTGGGATTACCAAACTATCATAAACGTTTTTTCCAAACTGTAAATTGTAAGCAATGTTATATGACATCAGTGTTAACACAGCAGCATGGGGACAAGCAACACCCTATTGCTTATTATTCATCACAACTGGACCCAGTAGCACAGTCTTTACCTCACTGTGTTCAAGCAGTAGTTGCAGCTGCAATGGCAGTACAGGCTTCGGCCTCAGTAGTGTTGTTCCACCCTCTCACATTGAGAGTGCCTCATGCAGTCACGATTATTTTACTGCAAGAAAAGGTAGCATATCTTTCCCCTGCTAGGCATCTTTCCTGTATGACTATATTGTTGAGCCAACCTCACATAACAATTGAACGTTGTATGACTTTGAACCCTTCTACCTTGCTCCCAACCCCTGCAGATGGCATGCCACACAGCTGCCTTGCAGGTGATTGAGCAAAAGACACTGCCTAGAAAAGATCTTACGGATGTTCCCTTGGATGATGCCGAGGTGACATACTACGTGGATGGCTCATGCAAAAGGGGTCCCGCAGGACAGAACCTAGTGGGATATGCAGTAGTTTCTGACACAGACATTATAGAAGCAAAATCTTTACCACACAATTTATCTGCACAGGCAGCAGAATTGATTGCCTTGACACGGGCATGTACCTTAGCAAAGGATAAATGTGTAAACATTTTTACTGACAGCCAGTACGCTTTTTCTACTGTACATGTTTTTGCGCAACAGTGGAAAAATCAAGGAATGATAACATCTATGGGCAAACCGATTAATCATGCACAGTTTATTTTAGATCTTTTAGAATCTATCCAGTTACCTCAGAAAGTAGCTATTTGTAAATGTGTAGCTCATACCAAGCAACAGGATAGGATTTCAAAAGGTAATGCGAGAGCTGATACAGCTGCAAAGCAGGCAGCATCCGAAGCATTTCTTTTGAATGAGGAATTACAACCCTCTGAGATTTTAGACTTATAAATGTTAAAAACAATGCAGACACTTACTATGAAAGCTGAAAAACAAAGATGGGTAAAACGAGGAGCAATTCTCGAAAAGGGGCTGTACATCTCTAAAGAAGGGAAACTGATATTGCCATCTAATTTGTTTAGATATGCAGCTTTGTTGAGCCATGGGCAGAGCCATGTCTCAACAGGGGGGATGGTACAGCTGGTGAACCAAGTGTTCACGACATATGGCTTCTCAAATTACTCTAAAAAGTTCTGCACGGTATGCCACATCTGTAATAAACATCATGCATAAGGGGCGTTAAAGCCCAAGCAAGGGAGTTTCCCCACACCACCATATCCGTTTCATACTATCTGTATGGATTTCATAGAGTTGAATAAATGTGAAAAATAAGAAGTATTGTCTTGTCATTGTAGATATGTTTTCCAGATGGGTGGAAGCCTTTCCGACTAAAAATCTAGATGTTACAACGGTGGCCAAAGTCCTTGTCAAAGAAATCATCCCTAGATTCGACATTCTGGAAAGGATCTACAGTGACAATGGCACGCACTTCGTGAATCAGACCATACAACAGCTAAGTAAATATTTCAGAATTTCTTTAAAGAATCATTGCGCGTATCACCCGCAATCAGCAGGGCTAGTAGAGAGGCATAATGGGATTTTAAGCTAAGAAAATGAATGATAGAAACACAGAGAAACTGGGTGTACTGTCTGCCCCTGGCACTGTTGAGCATAAGAACTGTTCGAATGCAAAAGGATTGACTCCTTTTGAAAAGCTCTTTGGAAGGGCTTACTATATACCTCAGTGGAAATCTCTCATGCCCGCAGACCAGGAAGCTGATGGTACATTAGCAGAGTATATGCGTAAGTTATTAAATTCTAAACATCTGTTGCTGTTAAATTCTGTTTCAAATAAAGAATGAACCAGACCGTCAGAAGTGGCAGTGTCCCCTGGAACTTGGATCTGGCTGAAGGTAGTTAAGAAAAAGAATTGGAAGTCTCTGAAGTGGGACGGTCCATATCAAGTACTTTTGTCAACACCTACTGCAGTCAAGATAGCGGAACGTGCCTCTTGGATCCACCTGACACACTGTAAGTTAGTTAAAAACTTTGAACTGGACAAAAATCTTATTACATGCCAAGAGTAAAAATGATAGAGTCCGGAAGAAACAGGAATGCAGAACAACCCTTTCCTCAGAAGTATTGCATAATCATCCTGTTAACTGTATTAGTGACAATAATCTTTTTGTTGTGGCCTTTTCTTTTCCCAGCCACACAGACTGAACTGAATAAATGTGAAGCGTTACTCATAAACTGGCATCCAAACTTTAACACTTACCAGGCAATTAAATATGTGTATGCTGAGACTTTCAGTGTTTCGTATTGCTGGATTTGCACAGCTTTGCCGACAGCATACGGGGGGGTTATTAATGACTACAGTCCCCCTAGGGGTCAATGAGACCTGGGAGAACTTGATTTATGATACCTCAACCATTACAGCACAAGATAAAATAGCATTGCACTTGTCTGTTCCACAAAAGGGAACTGTGTGTTTTTATAAAAATTATACTGTTCAGGTGGGTTGGAGCAATTGCAATGTGACTGTTCCTTATAGATGTTACACTAAAGGTAACAAAGTAGATCTTTATTGTAATACAAACTATGATTCATTTCTTGGATTGATGCACAAAACACTTGATGAAGTAAAACATAATTCTGTTCTTTATAAACAGCTGTCGATAATTGATAGAAAAATGTTTCATGCAGGGCGAGTGTACATTCATAGCAAGGTTACTACTAAAGTAGAGGATTGTTATTTTGTGTGTGGCAGAAAGGCATACAAATGGTTACCTGAGAATTGGTCCGGCAGTTGTTTTTTGGGTAACCTGGTTCCGGCTATATGACACACTGCAGTTTTGCCTCATGGAAAAATTCAAAATGTCCGAGAAGTCGTCAAGAAACCTGTAAATCCAGTGGGACAAATTGATGCACGTTGGAAAGATCATCACTCTCTAGGCAAAGGACTGACACACATGGACTTGAATGATAGCGTTATATCGTGGGCAGGCATATTGCCAGCATATGGAGCAGTGAAATCGATCTGGGAGCTGAGAAAACTGTCAAAACTTCTCGAAGTAATGAGCAACGCAACTTTTTCTGCTCTCGAATTGGTGACTGATGAACTGAATGCTATGAGAACTGTAGTGCTCCAAAACCGCATGGCTCTCGACTTCACCCTAGCGGTGAGAGGTGGTACGTGCGCTTTAATCCAAGAAGAATGCTGTCCGTATATTCCTGACCATAAACACAAGATAGACAATCATCTTGAGGTAATTCAGCAAGTGTCGGCCATGACCAAACCAGGCCCAAACCCACTGATGGACTTTTTCCAGAAATGGTTTGGGGGGTGGGGTACCATCCTAATGAACATCCTGATTGTCATTTGTGTATGTATGCTCCTACTAGGAGTATATGTTTGTTGTGGTATCCCCTGCATGAAAAGACTGATTAAAGACCTTATAGACATGTCAGTTTCTGAAACCTTATATCAAAGTACTGAGTTTGAAGAACTGTTAAAAGACTAAAAAGCTTTCATAAGTCTAAACTGAATGACTCTCTTAACTGCAAATCCTGAGTGGAAGAGGTTAGGAGAAGAAAACAAACTGTATATGCTTATTTTGAAAGTAGAGTAAAAGTATTAATGGGGGGAAATGTTAGAAAAAAATGTATTAATGTGTGTATAAGCAATATGCTTAGTGCATTTAGAAGCTTGGAAAGAGTTAACACATTTATTCTATTTCATACTGCATAAATCTGTACAAACTGCAGTTGCTTTTTGACCTTGTACTGTTAGCTAAAATCTTGCTTGTGCCTTGGAAATTTACTGAGAAGCAGGTGATTTCTGCTTGCGTTAGGAAAATAATGAATAGAACAATACTACTTGTATGAAACTTAGACAAGAAGTTCCGCTGTGCCATGAGAAAATACACAGCTGTAGAAGTTACAGATAATTAGTACAAAGCCTGCTTGAAAATATGAACTGCAATCAGCATTTTCTTGTATCTGTATTAGAAAAGTACCTTGAAAAGTAACACTGTACAATAGACGCTTGTAAACGGATTAATAGTCACCAAGGCCAGGTTGTTTTTCTGAAAAGTTTCTCACAAATCTAGTCATGTCAGCAGAAAATCTGAAGTAACATCTGCTGTAGAACAATGCTAAAAGTTGTGTTTGATTACGTCAGCTTAGAAGGCCATGTCTTGTAAAATAGTATAAGAATGAACATACTTCCTGTTAGTAGTTAGACAAATCCTTGTATTTGCATGTTTTTGTCTCCTTGCTGCAAGTAAATTAAAGTGCCTTAACTGAACCTTAAGTGTATTGGTCTTTGAAATGTTTTTCCTTTGACACAGTCATTGAAAGGGCTGTGGGTTGGTGGGTTGGGAGTTGAAGAAGAATGAACATGGACAACACAGATGGAACATTATGGTGAGTACATAACATCTTTATCTGATTTTGTCAATTTTCATTCATTCCTCAACTAATGGGACAGAGTCCCCAACTACCTAAAATCCTGGGTGGACTCTAAGGAAATATATTCCTGAGTACGGTTGAGCCAAAGGTTGCTCTTCCCTTCCAGACAAGATTGACTTTCTAATGCATGATAAAGGTATGAAGATTTGACCAAGTTGCAGCTGCACATATATTGTCCATAGAAGCTTAATACTAAAACACAGATGAAGTTGCCATAGACCTGATTGAATGAGCTTTTACAAGATTTGGTAAGGGTAGATTCATCTTGTTATAGACAAATGAAACACAATTATGTCAATCATCTAGCTAGAGTTATCTTTGTAACTGAGTCACCCAATTTAGTATGTGCAAAGGAAATCAATAGCTGATCTGTCTTTCTAATTTCTTTTGTTCTGTTTAGGTAGAAACATAATTGTCTATGGACATCCAATAAATGCAGCATATATTCCCTTTTATTTTCAAATAAAAGCAGTTACCCTGTAACTATTGTCCAATCTCTAACCTCTCCCCAATACACAAACTCCTCGAAAAGTGCATCCATAAACAATTACTTCACCATCTCACACAGAACAACCTACTCACCCCCACCCAAACTGGTTTTTGCCCCTCACACAGCACAAGCACTGCACTTATCTACTTCATGCATACTGTACAGAGATCCATCGACTCAGGTAATATTACTTCTCTACTACTACCAAACCTGTCGAAGGCTTTCGATACAGTATCACACAAAAAATGTCTACAGCACATTTCCAATACTGGCTGCACTCCACCCACCCACCAATGGTTTAATAGCTACCTCACTAACAGACAACAGTGAGTAAAATGGCAAAATACCCCATCAGAATACCAAACCAACCAAACTGGAGTACCACAAGGGTCCATACTTGGACCTTTACTCTTTAACCTTCGCACTGCTTCTCCTCTTAGCTCTATTATCCAATATGCAGGTGATGCTATCATCATCTCCTCCTCAAATAACCTCCAGCACCTCCAAAAAATAACCCACGATATCTTCATCACAATTCAAGCCTGGTTAACCGAATAACAGCTACTCCTTAATGCCAGAAAAACAAAGCTTCTACTCTTTGCAGCAAAACCCCTCTCACCTGACTCTCACTTTCATATTTTCTCCCAAAGCAACACAGAAATTGAAATCATATCACATACTAAACTATTAGGTATTACCACTGACAATAAACTTACACTTGTACACCATATTGGTAATGCCATTAAAAAACCCACTGCAAATTAGGAGCCCTATACAGACATAAACATTTCATGGACAGTGCCACCAAAAAAGCTCTCGCCAACACTTACTTGCTCCCCTCCCTATTATACAGTGCCCCCATTTTTACTAAACTGCACTCATCTCTAAAAAATAAGCTCCAGTCTTGCTACCATAAAATCACCAAATTTACTACAGACAGCTCATACGGTTCACTTCACTGCCAAGCCTTAAAATAATTAAACTGGCTGAAATTTCCGCATCACCTTAACCTCATTCAACTTTCCATAGCACATAAAATTGTCTACAATCCAAAGAACTGTCGTGAACTTAAGAACATTTTAATACCCTATAGCCCCACCATAACCCTTTGCTCTGAAAATAAATAACTCATAATTGAGCTGGACACTGCCTTTATTCGTACACTGTCGCTAAACTATGGATCTCACTTCCAAACAACATAAACACCATTAGCTGCCACAACAAATTTAAACTCACCCTAAAGAACTACCTACTAAATACTAAAATCTGCATCTATCCAAATAGATAAACATCCTACAATCCTTAAGCCTTCCTCTAGCTTACTCCAATCTTTCCCCATCAAAACCAGTAGGCAACTCTTTTTGATCTATAAGTTATTTTAAGCAAGTCTGTTCTTACTATAAATCTCACTAACCTTAATTATCATTCTAATCCCTCACCCCTTTAAAACTATGCCACTAGTGACTTTTCTTTCCTTTTTGTTAATTCTTTCAACCTAACACTACCCCTCTAGTGATCTTTTCCTTTCTTAACTTTCAACCTATTTCAATATTTACAAAAAAGGTGTGTGTGTGTGTGTGTGTGTGTGTGTGTGTGTGTGTGTGTGTGTGTGTGTGTGTGTGTGTGTGTGTGTGTGTGTGTGTGTGGTTTGCTATTTACTATCAAAAACCTGAAACACACAACAAAAAACATCCATAATATCGAAACAAACCACAAATTTCTGAATACTAATTAGGCATAAATGCCAAATCTGTTGAACAAATTCAGCAGATTCAACATTTATGTCAAATATCGAACGTGATGTCAGTGTAAATGTAAATTAAACTCCTACACTGGCATTCACATTTTAGCAGGGGGGGCAAGCCCCCCTGCAAACTATATATTCCAACTACCAAGATCACATTACTATGAGGAAAGGGATACATTTCCCAATCCGCACTGTACCACAATCTGAACGCATAACATCGAGTACATATCAGCGAATATACAGTTGCATTTGCTTATATGTACTCTTGCTCTTCCACAATTTGGCAACACGAACATCAGCCAACTGCCATTCATCGTTTCCGTGCTCGCTGAACCCTCCATCTACATTTTAATAGTAAACCATATATGAAGCGGACCCAGTCAAATGATGGGATCATTGACCCACATCCACGAAAGTGACAATGACAAAATCCGACTCAACTTCGACCTCGGAATGGGCTTTACATGGGTTGAAATAGGGGCGAGATTTGTACTTCGACAATGTCGGGTTCGACATCACCGTTCAGTCTCTGGACTTCACCTAAAGTGGATTCCACCGAGTCCGCTTCGACTTTCCCATGGTAAACTATATATATATATATATATATATATATATATATATATATATATATATATAGATATATACATATATATCTTGTAAATTACTACTGTAACTTTCCACAATTTGTTAGTCTATTTCTCATTTTGTTACATTGTACTGTATTGTACTGTATTTTTTGTAAATTCTTGTAGTATACTGTGCAAGCATAATGTGTTTGTGGAGCTTTTCTCCACTGAAAATAGGCTCCTGTCCCAGTCGGACTTTCCCGGGCAACAAATGAGAATAAATAATAATAAATAAAATAATTTGGAAAGAATACTGGTAAGTTAATGGATTGGTTGTTGTTGGATTCTGACACCACCTCAGGAAGAAAGGAAGCAATGGTACATAGCATGACTCTATCCTTATGAAAAATCAAATATGGAGGCTTAGACGATAAAGCTTGAAGTTCTGAAATCCAGCATGAATGTTAGAAATTGCTGCAAGTTGGACTTTTATAGTTGATGAACTAGCACCTCCATTAAATAGACTTGTCAGAATTTCCAGAACTGATTGAACTGGAGTTGAAAAGGGGTCAGTTTGATTTTGCTCTGCCCAACAACCAATGTATCTTTTCCGTTTATCTCTGTAGAGTTTCATTGAAGAAGGTTTGTGGGAATATAAAAGTATGGAATAGACAGAGGAAGATAGTATGGTTGTCTGGCTATTAGAGGAATTGGAGAAACCATGCTGTTAGTTTGAGGTTTGAGATATCCAGGTGAAGCATGCCTGTTGGGTGGAATAGAAGGTCTGGAGTTGGATCCAGAATCCAAGGTGGATATTGTAGGCAAGGCCAAAGGAAGGGAAACCAAATCTGTTGAGGCCAGTAAGGTGCATTGAAGATGACTTTGCTCTTCAACCTGATTGCTTTCTGCAGGAATTTGGGAATTAGTGGAGTCAAGGGGTAAACATACTGAAGACCGGGGGACAAATTGTGTAGTAGGGCAAGCATCCCTTGGTGATTCTCTGGTGGGGGGATAAGGCCAAAAAAAAGCTGCTGCACTCGTTGTTTAGGGGCAAGGCAAAAAGATCACAGCAAGGCTGGCCTCACTGACTGAAAGTCATTTCCATAATTTTGTTGTTGAGAGATCACTCATGAGATAGTAAGATGGACCTGCTCAGTTTGTCTGCTATCACGTTGGACTTCCCCAGAATATGTTTTGCTAATAGAAAGTGGTTAGAAGATATCACCCACTGCCACACTGAGGCCTTATTAATACAGGGAATAAGATCTGGTTCCCCCTTGTTTGTTGATGTACCGAATTACTGACATGTTCTCTGCCTGGACTGCAATTGTTCTGAGAGGAAGAGAGTCTTTGAATGCCTGTAATGCCAAAAGTACCACTCTCATCTCCAGAACATTGATATGCAAATTGGCCTCTTTGGGGGACCAAGTGCCTTGGACTGTTTTCCCCAGTAAATGCCCCCCTCACCCTATCTGGGAAGTGTCCATGTTCACTACAGCCTTGGGCTGAGGGAGGGTGAAAGGTCGGCCTTGTAATACCTGACCGCTGTATTGCTTAGCATCCATTGTAGAATTCTCATGTGGAATCTCACTAAAGGAAGTAAAATTATTGCTGCTGACACTGACCCATGGGCTTGCAGAATCAATCAGGCTGAAATTCTTGTACTGCAAATTATTTTCCTGACTTGCATCCTTATCGTCTGCACTCTTGATAGTGGAACAAAAGCTACCATAGAGACAATGCTGAAGATTGCTCCTATGAATTCTGTTATATGGGTTGGTTGCAAGTCAGACTTGTTGTAATTTATAGTTATTCCAAGATGTGAACAAGTCTGTAGAACCTGATCTTTTGCATCTATCTGTCAATGCCTGGTCGGAGAGGTAATGAACCATTCTTCTAAATATGGAAACATCCGGAATCCTTGCAATCTCAAGTGAGCTGCTACCACTGCCATGCACTTGGTGAACATGATGGGGGCTGTGGTGAGACTAAAGGGCAGTGCTCTGAACTGATAGTGACTGGCTCCTAGCTGGAAGCATAAGTACATTCTGGATAATCTTTTCATCTTTATGAGATAGCATGCATCCTGAAGGTCTATTGAGCACATCCAGTTGTCCTTGCTCAGAAAGGGCAGAATGTACTGAACCATGATCATCCTGAACCTTGTGTGCAGAAATGACTTGTTCATTACACCAAGATCCAAAATTGCTCTCCAGTCCCCTGTTTTCTTTGTCACTAAAAATAATCTTGAGTAAGTTCTGGATTCTATTTGGTCTGGTGGGACCTCTTGGATGATGCATTTTCTTAGCAGCTTTTGGATTTCTAGATCTGCTACTTTCTTCTGATGGGGTGGCACATCAGAAAATTTTGTTAACAATGGAGGAGGTAGGAAGAAGGGAATTATATAATCTCTGGAAATAATTCTCTGCACCCAATTGTCTTTTGTTATATCTAGCCAGGCTTTCTGGTGCAGAGATAAGTGACCCCCGACAGCCTCCAGAGGTGGGCAATTGGGCCTCCTTTCAGGAGTGCTGAAAGGGTTGGTTGAAGAAGGAATTTCTAGGCCCCTGGCTTTGCGGGCCTGGGGGCATTGCCTTCCATTATCATTCCCCCCTCTGCATGTGGGGGAACTATCTCCACGTGTGTCCTAGAAAGGACCCTGTGACTTTCTGAACCACATTTTTTGACCTCCCTGTCGATTCCTGGAAAAGGTCCTTTGAAGGGTCAAAAAATGCATGCCCACTGCAGAGAGGGTATTTCCATCTTTCTTACACCTGGAGAGTGCGTCCTTCACTGTGCGGCCAAACAAAGAAGTGCAATCAAAAGGAGCATTGATGAACGAGGACTTGAAAGGCTCTGCAAAATCACATAGGAGTATCCAGGTATGCCTCCTAATGGAAATACCTGAATCTGCATCCCTTGAGGCACCTTCTACAGCATGCGAGATAAGCCTCATGGATGAATTAGATATAGCATGTAGGGTAGCCAACTGAAGACTACTGAAGACTAAGCCTCAGCAATTTTGGTTCCAGAAAGAGATTTCAATAACCCCTTAATCAAATCTCTTTGAAGTTTCATAAAATGTGCCATATAGTTCAGTGATCTGAGTGCAAAAGTTGCTGAAGCATAAGCACATTTCTCAAATCTGTCAATCTCCCTAGACTTTCTGTTAGGAGGATGAACTCTGTTCCGCAAGTTCTTTTTTTGTAGCTGCCACCATGCCCATGGCATCTACTCGCACCCCTTTACCCTAAAATTCCCTTCCTAGTGGTGGAGCCAGATTCGGGTCTGGTCTTTTGGGGATTGGCTCAACCATATCAGGTTTCTTCCACTCCCACCTAGACCAAATCAATGAGCTCATCAGTGGGTAGAGTATCCCAGGAGGTAGACAGGCCAGCTCCAAAAGCCTCCAGAAATACTTATTCCTCTGGAGAAGGGTCTTGGGAAGACCAGCCACCCTTCTGCTTAAGGATCTTGAGAATGTCTCCAATTGAGATGTCATCGGGTGATGATTTTGGGGACCCCTGTCCATCATAGAAATCATTATCCTCAGTGACTGACTCTTGAGGAGAGTCCAAGTGCCTCCTTTTCCACTTCCTCTTCCTAGGGACTTCCTCTGTGAGGTGATCCAGTGAAGTATCAGAAGAGATTAGGATACCCTGCTAGGTGGTCTGGAAGCTTTGAGCTGGCTATTCCTATGGGTAGAATGTAGAGGCTCACTGTGCAAAGTCATCTGAGAAGCAGAGGGTGGATCCAAGGGGGGGTAGGATCCATCTGTCCTGCCGGAGCAGAGAACACTCTCTTCACAACCTTAAAGGCAGATCACTCCAGAGAGAAGGAAGACAATGGATCCAAGTAAGCAAGTTTCTGGTCCATCACCTCCCGCTACTCTGAAAACAACCCACCCGAGGAAGAATCTGGAGCCAAGCTGTCCAGTGCTGAAGTTACAAGAGGAAGAGATGACTACAAAAACCTCTGAGTTGACTCCTGCCTCCCGGATTTGACAGGAATGCTTCTGCTCTGAGTGTCATCCGGCTTCAAACATGTCAGAGCTGGTGAACTCAGAGCAGTATCTGGATCCAAAGAAAGGCCTTTCTTTGGATCTAAACCAGGTGGACCTGGAGCACTTGGATCCGAGGACTCTAAAACAATAGGCTGGATTAGAGAAGGAGCAGTAATGGGTGGAATACCGGATGATCGTGTTTCCTGACCCGAGGGGCTAGGAGCCTTACTTAGAGCACCTTTCCAAAAAAAGGAGGAAGGCAGTCTGGGGGGAAGTGGATCCAAATGAAGGAGTATGTGTTCCTGGGTGGAGGCTTTGGATCCAAGACAGTAGGATCCGATGCAGATTTTGTTGGATCCAAAGAAGGTTGGATCTTAAGTTTCAGATCTGATTTCTACACTTTTTTCAGTGGTTCTGACAAGGAAGAAGTGGAAGACTCCAAAGGTTTAGACCTTTTCAATGGGTCTTTAGCTTTCTGTTTAGGGAATTGAGCCCCAATGATGGCTTCAGAAAAAGAGGTGGACAGCAAACTCTTTAATATCAAGTTATTCCTCCTGTTGGCAAGAGTAAAAGGGTTAACATTTTTTACAAATACTGCAGTCTATCTTTAAATGATCTGGGCCCAAACAATATACACAAAGAGAATGGACATTGGAAATCGGCAGTTTGCGCCCACACTTCTCACATATTTTGAATCCCAAAGGACCTTTTTCTGACATCCTGTCGGCAATATAAGAATTTAAAAATAAAACAACAACCTTTTTTTTTTTTAAACCAGGAAAGGACAGAAAAGTAAAGTACCACCAATGCTACTGAAGAAATTACACCAGGTGTAATTGAAGGAAAAACTAGGCCTACCAACAATGGTATGTGGAAAAATACACTGATGAGTGTACAAAAGGAGCTTAAAAATACAGAGATGCAGAAAAAAAAGACGTTATGTACTTACCATAATGCTCCATTTGTGTTGTCTGTCTTTATTTATCCTTGACAGATGGGTTTGGCCCCAATATGGGAACCAACTCAGCCATTACTACAGCTCGCTCCAGCCAAAAACTCTTGAGCTTCACGTTTACCCACAATCCCTCTCTCACAATTACCTCAAACTGAGTTTGCAGAAAAGTATATAAACATATATATATATATATATATATATATATATATATATATATATATAAAGGAAGCCCAAATGGAAGCTATAGCTACTGTGCTTGAAAAAAATCACAATACTTCAAGGATATATAATCCGCTCCACCAAAAAATCTTTGAAGGTCTGGGGACCGAGTGGGTGGAGTCAAGGATAAATGAAGATATGCAGCACAGATGGAACATTATAGTAAGCACATAACTTCTTTATCTGATGTCGTCAATCTTCATTTTTATCCTTGACAGCTGGGACAGAGGCTCAGCTATCTAAAATCTTGGGTGGACTCACAGAAGGATATTCCTGAGCACCATTGAACCAAAGGATGCTGTTCCCCTAGAGACCAAATCTAATTTGTAATGAGTAATAAAGGTATAAGGAAAAGCCCAAGTAGCTGCTGCACAAATATCATCCATCGAAGCTCTAGACTGGAAAACTGCCAAGGTGGCTACAGATCTTGTAGACTGTGCTTTCACGGGTCTAGACAACGTTAATTTATTTTCATCATAAATAAATGAAATGCAGTCTTTCAGCCATTTAGCCAGAGTTACCTTGCTGACCCAAGTTTGCACTGGAAAAGAAAACAAATAGTTGGTTTGATTTTCAAATATCTTTTGTTCTGTGAAGATAGAAACATAATTGTCTATGAACATGAGGTAAATGTAAGGAATATTCCCCTTTGTTGGAAAAATGTCGAAAGAAAATCGGCAAATGAATTGCTTGATTTACATTAGACTATGAGACTATCTTGGGTAGAAAGGAGAGGTTTGTTCATAAAGAAACTCTGTCCTTGTGGAAAATCAGATATGGGGGTTCTGACAACAAGTCCTGAATCTCTGAAATTCTTCTGGCAAAAATAGTGTCTTCCAAGACAAAAACTTCAGATCACATTCTGCAGAGAGCTCAAAGGGAGAATGTATTATGCCCTGCAACACTACGTTTATATCCCAAGGGGGTGTTGGATCTTTGAAAGGGGGTTTCAAGAAAAGTGTACCTCTTAGGAATGATTTACAAAGTCTATGAGAGGCTAAAGAACGTTCTTCCAAACCTTCGTGAAAATTAGAAATTGCAGCTAATTGTAATCTAAAGGTAAAAGAAGTTCCAGCCTGAAAAAGAGATGCTAAAAAGTCTAAAATATGCTCTGTAGAAGCAGAAAAGGGATTAATATGTTTCTCATGGACACAAATGGTAAATCTCTTCAATTTGCTAGAGTATAGTTTACAAGTGGAAGGTTTACGTGCTGAAAAAAGGATGTGGTGTACTGGGGAGGAAATATTAGGACACCTGCCAACTATTGTAATTAGAGGAACCATGCTGTCAGCTTGAGGTTCAAAATGTCTGGATGAACAAGTCCATCTGGATAGGACAGAAGTTCTGGGACCAGGTCAAATATCCAGGGTTGTCAAACGCGATAAGGCCAAAGGAAGGGGAACCAAATCTGTCAACGCCAAACAACCTTAGTGCTTTCTGTAAGAATTTCAGAATTAGAGGTAGTGGGGGAAATGCATACAGGAGATCTGGGGGCCAATTATGGAGGAGAACATCCCTGGGTGACTTCCACAGAGGGGGAATCAGGGTGAAGTAATTGCTGCACTTGTTGTTTAGGGGAGAAACAAACAGGTTGCAGCAAGGCTGAGGCTGAAGAATACATTTGCTCAGCTTGTTTGTAATCACATTGAAACTCCCTGGAATGTGCATTGTTATTAAAAAGTTTTTGGAAGAGATTGCCCACTGCCACACTCTGAGGGCTTGTTGACAAAGTGGGTAAGATTTGGCTCCTCCCTGCTTGTTAATGTACCAAACTACTGACATATTGTCTGTTTGAATTGCATTTGTTCCCTGAGGAAGAGCTGTCTGAAAGGCCTGCAACACTCGAAGCACAGCTGTTATCTCCAGGACATTGATGTGCAAGTTGGCCTCTAATGGGGACCAAGTGCTTTGGACAGTCTTGCCCAGGAAATGCCCCCCACCCCCATCTGGTAGATGTCCATGGTCACTATGGCTGTGGGCTCTGGAAGAACAAAGGGGAGACCATGGAGAATTTGATCAGAATCCATCCACCAAAGATCCCTTTTGCAATTATTAGTGATCAGAATTTGGTCTGATAAAGGTTGGTAAAGGATAGACCACTGAGGAGCTAGTAGCCATTGTAGAAGTCTCATATGAAACCTGGCTAGAGGTACTAGAGTTAGTGATGTGGCCATCTATCCTAGAGCTTGCAAAACTAGTCGTGTAGGAACCCTCTTTCTCTGGATTATCTTTTGAATTTGTACCATAATTCTTTGAAGCCTCTGCAGAGGAAGGGATGCTATAGTTGTCTCCATATTTATTACAGCCCCTATGAATTCCAAGTTTTGCATTGCCATCAAATGTGATTTCTCAAGATTTACTGTAATCCCCAGATAGGCACAGATGTTGAGAGTATAATCTCTGGCTACTGTTAACTGATGCCTGGTTAAAGCAATTATGAGCCAGTTGTCCAAGTATGGAAACACCCGGAATCCTTGCAGTCTCAAGTGAGCGGCTACTACTGACATGCATTTGGTAAACACCCTGGGGGCTGTGGTGCGACCAAAGGGCAGTGCTTTGAATTGGTAATGACTGGCTCCCAGCCAGAAGTGGAGGAATTTCCCAGAGTGGTTGTCCATTTTTATGTGGTAATACGCATCTTGGAGATATATTGAGCACATTCAATCATCTTTCTTCAGAAAGGGAAGAATTGATTGTACTGTGACCATCCGGAACTTTGTTTGCCAAATGGATTTGTTCAGCACGCTGAGATCCAAAATCGGTCTTCAGTTCCTTGTCTTTTTTTAGCACTAAAAAGAATCTTGAGTAGGTTCTGGATCCTTTCTGGTCTTGCAGGACTTCTTGACTTCTTGGATGACTCTTTTGTCCAGCAGTTTTTGAATTTCTTGCACTGCTGAGTCCCTCTGATTGGGTGAACATTGGGGATTTTCTTGTGTATGGGGGAGAATGAGAAAAGGGAATGATACAGCCTCTGGATACTTTATGTTGCACCCAGGAATCTGTTGTTATGTTTAGCCAGGCATTTATGTGCAAGGACAAAAGTACCTGACTGCCTACAGAGGAAGACAATCCGGCCTGGAAAGGAATCCCTGAAGCCCTGGTTTTGCAGACCACTTCTGCTGCAAGGGTAATGTCTTCTGCTCTGGTTCCCCCCTCTGCCCCTGGGAGAACTCCCTCCATGTGCATCTTGGAAAGGCCCTTGGGATTTTTTGAACCACATTCTCCCACCATTCCTCTGGTTCCTGGAAAAAGACCTTTGGGGGTGGAGAAATATATGCCAACAGCAGAAAGGGTCTTACCATCTTTCTCACACCCGGATAAAGTCTCTCACTTTAGGGCTAAACAAGGATGTTTTGTCAAAGGGAGCATTGATGAAAGAAGACTTGAATGGTTCAACAAAGTCATATAAGTGCATCCAGGCATATCTCCTTATGGCTACACCTGTATCCGCTACTCTGGAAATCACTTTGGTTGTATGTGCAGTTAGCCCCATGGATGAATTAGACATAGGCTCCTGGGTGGCTGGCTGGGAAGCCACTTTCTCTTGGACTCCCTCAGCTACAGCTCCTGCCAGGGTATCTGACAGTTCCTTAAATTCCTTAATCAGATCCCATTGAAGCCTTGTGAAGTGTGCCAAGAAATTCAAAGACCTTATAGTGAAGGTCGATGAAGTGTAGACCCACTTCCCAAATCTCTCCATAGCCCGAGACTCCCTGTTGGGTGGATGTACAGATGAACTCTCCTCAGTGAGTTCCTTTTTAATGTCAGCTGCTATGACCATGGCAGCCATAGCTAAACCCTTGGCCCATAACTGTTTATCCTCCGGGGCAGATAATATTTTATCAGGTCACTTGGGGATGGGTTTGATGGTGTCTGGAGTCTTCTACGGCTGCTGTAAAATCAACTGAATGAGCTCAGCAGCAGGTGGGGTCACCCAAGAAGTAGACGGGCAGGTGCCAAATGCATGCAGGTAAACAGATTCCTCTGAGGAAGGGTTTTGGGATTTCCAGCCACCCCTCTGTTTTAAGATTTCTAGGATGTCTCCAAAGGAGACATCTTCAGGTGGTGACCCTTCCTCCTTATCAAAATCTTGTTAAGAAGCGAGAAAGATTAAGACAGAGAGAGGGAGGGGAACTATCAATGATGATGGTTAAAGAAAATATACTAGCATGTAAGGGAAAAAATATCAACAATGATATATAAAAGTTACACATCATGTAAGAAAAAAAATTAAAGTATAGGGCGATTAAGAAAAAGAGAGAAATAGAGAAAAATCTCTGAGAAATAAAGGAAAGAATTTACCTAGACCCACAGAAACTTCAGAGCACTGGCAAACACGACCATTGCAGTGAAGTGCCAAACGAGATCTGAGGTAATTGTGAGACAGGGATTGTGAGTAAAGGTGAAGCTCAAGATTTTTTGGGTGGTGCGAGCTGTATTAACAGCTGAGTTAGTTCCAGTATTGGAACTGAACCCATGTGTCAAGCATAAAGTAAAGATTGACAACATCAGATTATTTATTTAACAAATAAACCAAAAGGAAAAAGTATACTGAAAAGACTTATCGCCCACTCTTTGATTCAAGAACTGAAGGTTACTACATCTAGATGCTAAAGTGGCAAGCAAGATCTGAGGGATGTTAGGGATTGGTACATTATGGGTAAGGAAGGAGCTTGATAGTTTTTTGGAGACCACGAGCTAGTGTAATGGCTGAATCAGATCCAAGGATCAGATCTGAAACCCATTAGTTAAGGAATGAATGAAAATTGACATTTTATATATATATATATATATATATATATATATATATATATATATGTGTGTGTGTGTGTGTGTGTGTGTGTGTAGGTATAACTGCACCACTGTTGCAATCACAGTTAAACACTAATAGTACCAAAGGTATGGGTATGTGTATAAAGAGAGGTATATATTTGGTGTGAGTATAAGGGAGACAGAAACAAACCAAATATATTACACTGTGCAGAATTTCATTCACTAGACCACACCAAAACACTGGATGTCCACCGAATGAGACGATGGGAGTTTTGGCTAATCTGTGTGTGAAACAAACTGATCTGTTGTCGCATGGTCAGTTACTTTATCATTTATGGGAGGTGTATATGCATGAGATAAGCTGAAGTACAATGGGTAGAAACAGTTGAAGTACAACTAATCAAAAATGTAATAATTTTGGGAGGTTTATGAAAGCATTTGACAAACTGAGTAATCATGGTTAAATTCTCAAGTGTGGGAGCTGTGTATATTACTGTGTCCAGAATTTCATTTTACTGATCGCTGTCCAACAATTGAGTTGTACATAGTCAAAGGGTAGAAATTTGTGGGGTGGTAATTAAAATCTACAACCAGCCGAACATAACTATCACTTGATCACAATTAAATGTGTAAAAATGCATGTGCTTGTCATGCACATCCACAAAGAAAGAGAAAAAAAAGCAAATGAAATGCTCCACTAGATTCAGGATTTCTTTCATCTCATCATGGATAAACATTGTAGGTATAAACAGTCAAAATGGGTTATTCTGGGCATTTAGGATGTGTGTGAATGGAGTAGCCCTGTTGTCACTTGATCGCAGTTGTAGTATTATTATTACGGCTGTGGATTGTGAGGGGCAATTTGTCATTGTTAAATTAGATTGAATATGTTACTGCAGTCAGAATTTCTTTCACTTAACACTCAGATATTAGCAAAAAATCAGATAGTGGTTAGTTTTTGTGTTGGGATGTATTCAGAAAGATTGTCTCTGCTCATGCTAATGCAGCATGTCAATTATCATAATGGAGAAGATCTCTACTTTAGAGAGATAGCCGCACAGAGAAACCACACATTAGCAGTTCATTACCATGTCTTTAAATCAGACACTTTGCTATCAGACCTAACTATGCTAGTATACTCCCTAATGGCCCACGCAGTATGATAGCATAAGAACCCCCTTACACACACACACACACACACACACACACACACACACTAGCCTGCATACCTACTTGCACACTCCAACACACATAAGCACGCACACACACACACACACACACACACACACACACACACACACACACACACTAGCCTGCATACCTACTTGCACACTCCAACACACATAAGCACACACACACACACACACACACACACACACACACACACACCTCTACTATACTTACCTGTACTGCATAGCTCTCATTTGTCCAGATTATTTTGGAGGGATGCACCTAATTTGTTCTTAAACTTTTGCTCCATCTTTCCTAAAACTGGAAATTATTTTGAGAAGTTCTAAGTTAATAATGTCAGCATTTAAAAAATATTTGTAATTTGGGGCCTGTTCCCTAATTAGTTTTGGCTTTGTCCATAACTGTGGAGATAAAAGCTGAGAGATGCTTTAATATAGTTCTTCCCATGGGGTGAATGGATGAATGATTTCAAAAGATATTCACTTATTCCTCCTTGAGAAAATCAGGAACCATGGTCATGTCTGAAGGAGAACATATAACTAATTAACATTGGATGCTACTCCTGCCTTTGGCATTGCCATGTGACTTCTCCAGCAAGACCGTTCTCTGTGATATGGTTAGTGCTAGGGATAATGGTAGTGGGAGAATGGTCTGGGTCCAAAAGGCTTACTGTGATATGGAAACCTATGGAGTTAAGGTTTTGGGAGTGTACTAAGACTTTCTGAATCCCAGGGTCTGTGTGTGAAAAGACCATATACATCCTAGTAAAAAAAAAAAATCTCATAGATGCATTGCACAGGACATCTAACATCAGTACCTTATAAGGTGCATCTCAAATTATACATCTCTATGGAACATTAATTTATTGATGCATCAGCATTAGCAGTATGACATTTCTGTAAATAGTTTTCTACTGTATGTTCTTAGTGACACTATTGAATATAACTTTGGTGAATACAGTAATGGAGCATGTTTGCTTTCATTGCACAAAGTTATCATGATCTATGATATGTGTTCTTAGTAAAACTCACCCATACAAACATTTTGAGATTAGAAGACCTACAGTGAAATATTCCTTGTGTAGTTGTGATCACTTTTCTTTAGCTGGTTATCAGTGTACTTACCAAAAAAATGATATAGTTTCTCATATCATTCAGCATTTTGAAACAGTAGCTTCCATTTCTTAATGAGAAGCATTTTAATAGCTTGTACCAAATTGCTATAATTTTACTATAGTCATTCTTGTCCATCTCTCTATGACCATCATATATCTTCAAAAAGCAAGTTATTCAAAAGGTGCAATGATGTTTTGAGACATAATAATCCACAGAGTTTGGGTATCCACAAATTTACTCTGGGATTTGCTGGTGTGGCACTCCTGGAGGAAAGAAGTGTGGCTTGAGGGTGTACTGGCAAAGGCATAAGTGGTTATAATACTGAGAAGTCTTGTAATTTCTATGATTCTATGAACCTGTAACTCTATAAGACCAAATAAGCTTTCAGCACAGTAATACTTGAGTAAATGGAGATCCTACAACAAGGTTTGCTTTATTCTGTACAGGGCTTGAACCATGTATGTGTATTTCATGTCCTAAGTATTGTACATCTTTTGGAAAATCATACAGATTTCTTTCAATACAACCCTTCCATCCTTTGTTATGTTAAAAAATGTTTTGAGTTTATATATCTGGTATGGCTCCAGTGCACTCATTTGCATATTTGGTTATTCATACTTTTAGAAAAGTGACCCAAGTAACTCTTTAAAAGGCTTAAAATCTAAAAATGCTTACAGTCTCACAAATGTTTTCCTTTGCCATTGAACTCTTCTTACTTCTGTATTTTCTTCTTAGTCTCTAGGCCTATCTCCATAATCACTATTTTAACTTGCTTCCATTTGAGTTTTTCTTTTCAGGAAAATTCAGTTTTAAAGACATTATTTCTTGTAGTCAAACAGTTTTGCAATCCATGTAAATTTTCAAAACCTAATGTAAACTTGTTACTTTATTAAAATGTGTAAAAACTGTATAACATTCTAGTTTGTAAATATTGTATAATAACTATATATCGATTGTCTTGGTTTTTAACTAAGTAAACCTAACACTCTCTCATATAAGTGTATCGCTAAAGTTCACTTGAAAATCTGAGCCCAGGTTATGGCTGAAAACGATCTCTGGATCAGCCCACCTACCTGGTTAGCAAATAGCTGTTTATGTTTTCGGCTGTTCCTGCTTAGGGGTTGCCACAGCGGAACTCCGGTCCGCTAATGATTGGCAGCAGATGTTTATGGTGCCGAGTTGCCAGCCCAACGCCCAACCTTCAGTGAAGGCATGCCCATTCATACATGTCTTTCGGAGGCCTCTCGACTGCGGGGAGGACATAAAAATAAATAAAATAATGCTGTGGAACACCACTTGTAACCCCTGCTGAGACAGATAGGTAGTCCTCCACACTAACTTTTTTTACCTATTGCATTATGTATGATAGATGAACTGATACATAATGTTATAAATTGAACCCAGTGGAACACCATTTAACCCCTGTTGATAGACAAGAAGTTCCCCACTTTGACCTGTGCTCCCTTGTTTAAGAGTTTTTTACCTACTGAATTATGTATGATCTATGAAATGATATGCATTTGTCAATTGTTTATTTATGTGGGATACTTCTGAATGTTTTCATGAAAAAGTAAAATAAAATAAAATAAGCAATGTGCACTGTCAGCCCTTCCTCAACTATTGTTATTACCTTTATTTATTTTATTTATATTTTGTTGACTGGGTTAGTCCCACTAAGCCAATGGCATTTTTTTCAGAGGAGACCTAAGGTAGTATTTATATTGACTAGTGGAAATTTGGCCAAGGCAATGGGGAACTTCCCTTACTCTTGCATGGGGAGAAAGCGTTGTGTGTGATGCTATCATCTTCCTGTTTCTGTTCCAGGCACAACGGCAGCCTGGACAAACTGGAGGAGCAATGGAGGAAGACACCATGTCAAAAGAGCTGTTAAACAGTTCAGAAATGGTAGAATAGCTACCAAATGTGGAGATGAATGTTAAAATTGTTGAGGTGCCTGTATTGGAGGAGAAGGAGAATGTGGAGCTGGACAATATGGTGAATGAACAGCTAGCTGATACTGAGGAGATGTTTCAGCAGAAGTTGTTTGAAAGTGAGTCAGAGAGTCAAATCGGATGTATTATTACAACTCTCCAGTCTGGGGGGGGGGGTTGCGGGATGACTATTTGGAGCAGCTAATAGATAAGAGTGAACCGAAGAATGGGGCAGCAGCATTGTGGAATGAGATAATGGAGAAGATAGAAGAAGAAGGAAGGAAAAGTGAATTGGAAGAGAATACCTGTGCACAGACTGTTAAAGAAGGAGAAGCAAAAGAAGAAGAAAGGAAAGAAGTTAAGAAAGGGTATACCATTCAAATAAGTAGTAAAAAGGACAAAGGACTTGACAGGTATGAGGTCTGGGACTCATTAATTGCTCCTTTGTGTGTCTTTGCAAAAGAGGTAAGAACATTTATTTTGATTAATAAAGAGAGTTTTGTGACTTACTATTTGGAAATGGACAATACATGGAGAATTTCTTAGGAAATTATGAACTAAAAAAGAATGTCTATCCTTGGTCAGAATATGTTATTCAAGCTTTTTTTAGACAAACTAATGAATAGAAATAAAGCCTGCTGAATTAAAAATGCAAATAATGACTGCAAAGATGTGATGGACACTACAAATATTTATGATGAAAGAGGACTGTGGACTGGAGGTTGAGCATGTGGGGTTATATTAAAAATAAAAAATAGCGTGAAGCATATACCAAGTGTTATAAATGTGAAAGGTAATAGAGGTTTTTAAATATAGGGGTCAGCCTAAAACCTGTTTTTTTTTTTTGTTTGTTTTTTTTGTTTTCAGCAAAGATGATCACTTGATTAGTGAATGTAACAAAAGGAAATATTTTATATGTGGACAGACAGGGCATGAAGCAAAAAAAAAGTGAAATGAAATGTAAAAGGTGTGGTAATACAGGACATGAATGGTTAGATTGTGAAACTGAGGAACACCAAATTGTAGAAGAGGTTATACAAGATGTGGAACAAGAAAAAGATGCAATACAAGAAAAAGTAACTCAGAATGAGGTAGACAAGATTACAGATAGAAATGTTAAAGAAGGTAAAAATAAAGGAGAGGAAGAAAAAATGGATATAAGTGAAAATTAATATGTCGATTGGCAAATAGTGAAAGGAAGAAATAATTCTTTAGGGAAAAAGACTTATGAAAGGAAAAGAAAACACAAAGTTATATTAGTTAAAGAGAATAAAAAAAGATAAAGGATAAGCTCCTCCTTTTATTTTCTCTTCTCTTAAAAATTGAAAATATTAGCTATTTATGTGAATAATATGAAAAATGTTAAGACAATAATTGGTGTATTGAATGGTGTGCTTTATTAGATGCTAATATGATTATTTTAGAGGATATTATGTTATTAACACTGGAAGAAGAGTACAAGTAGAAAAATTATGGAATGGAACTGCTGTTTGGAATTTGGGAAAGGAAATATGTTTGGGTATATGTATATTATGTCAAGATAACATTAAAATATTAGCTGTCACAATAGTAAAACTAGGATATATTACTATAATATATTTAAGATGGAAAAATAATGTTTTCAGCATTATTTTATTTATTTTAAATTTGGTAACTAGGAAAGTCTGACTGGAGAGAAAAGCTCCAATTATAACACAGGTTATTACTTTATATGCATATGTCATCAAAAAAGAAAGAGAAAAATGTTTAAAATGCTATTAAATTATGTAGGTGTTAACATGAATATATTAGCAGGAGATTCCAATTGTAATTTAAGAATGCATAGAAAAAAAGCATATGATACTAAAGTAGTTAATGAAATTATGAAATGTGGCAAATTATATGTATGGGAATATAGCCATTGGACTTGGAAATGAAAGTATGATTGAAATTGATTATTTTCTGATATCAGAAGGGTTAAAAATTATACAGCGAGGACTGAAACAGACTGGATTTTCCAATCATTTAGCAATATGGATACGAATACATGAAAAAGAAGATTATATAAAAATAGGAAAATGAATTAAAAGACTATCTGACAAAGAATTAGAACAAGATAACAAAAAAGTAATATATATACACTCTGGGAGAACCATATAGATATGAGAGAATTTTATGAAAATTGGACCACATGGTGGATTAGCTTTAAAGAACTATATAAAGTATGTGTCACTCGCCAGGTCAGGATAAAACAGGCGAGCATAGTTAGTTCTTGTTCAAGCAGTTTTATTGTATGCAAACACATCATAAATGAGATTAAGTAACTTTAACTTATAAACAAACTAGCTATCATGCACATGGATGCTAACATTCTGGCTGCACCTAAAAAATGGCACTGAAGCTAACACATGCTTGATATTTATATGCACACATAGATCTTGGAAATACTTCTTAAAGGTACAGCACACCTATTATTCTACAGTATGTTTCTTAGAATGTATTGAAAACAAGAGAAAGAAAAAAAATCATATAAAATATTAACTCAAGAAATATTTCAAGGTATAGTAAAAAAAGAGAATATACTATGTGAAAGAAAAAGAAATATATGAAAAGAATCACATAAAGATCAACAAGCTGTTATATAAGGAAAAATATTGTTTACAAGGGGAAAAAGAGGAAGTAGCACATTTTTTAAGTAAATTAGTGAAAGAAGAAGAACAAAAGGATAAGAGAGTTAAAGAACAGAGAAGGAATACAAGTTAAAACACAGGAAGGTATAAATAAATTATTAAGGAACATGTATTTGATTTATATATTAAAAAATAAATAAAAAACAAAAAAAATATGAAACAAGCAAATTAAATATGGAGGGTAATATATACCTAGAGAAAACTATAAGTACTGAAGAATTAAATGAAGTGTTAAAAGACATAAATATGAAGATATCAACAGGCATAGATGGTATTGAATATAATATGTGTAATGATATGGAATATTGGCAAAAAGCTAAATTCATAGAAGTATTGAATGACTGGTTGGAAATGGGAATAAATTATAAAGAAATATGTATAGGGGTTGTGAAATCTATATAGAAAAAAAAGGAGATAAAGACGATATAAGGAATTGGAGACCTATAACTTTAAATAATACAGATTATAAGATTTTTATGAGAATCATAACTAAATGATTAACAAATAGAATGGGAAAGTTATATGAGCAAACTGTATTTGGCAGAAAAGGTAATGGAGCACAAGACTTGTTATGGATTATTAAAGAGGTGGTGGATGATATCATAAACAAAAATGTTAATGCAAATTTTATGATAGGAAATTTAAGTAAAGTTGTTGTTGTCTTTTGGCTTTTCCTGGTTAGGGGTCACCACAGCGGAACTCCGGTCCGCTAATGATTGGCAGTAGATTTTCACGAATGCCGAGGTGCCAGCTCGATGTTCAACCTTCAACTAAGGCACGCCCATTTACGTATGTCTTTCGAATGCCCGCCCAACTGTGGAGAGGACATGCAGACTTCGCACAAAAGGCACTCCCCACACTCCAGCCGAGAATCAAATGGGAGAACCTCTTGCTGTGAGGCAACAATGCTACCACTGCACCACCGCGGAAGTCTAGGAAATTTATATCCCATAATATTTCATGTTGAATTCTATTATATACTTTACTTAGGAAATTTAAGTAAAGTATATAATAGAATTCAACATGAAATATTATGGGATATCTTAAAGGCATATAACATAAATGAAAGAATAACAAATGTAATGAAATCAGTTTATGATAGAAATATTGTTAAACTTAATGTCAACGGATGGATTAGTGAAGAAATTCAAATAAAATCTGGAATAAGACAAGGATGTCCAGCTAATAGTATTATATTTTTGTTGATTATGAATATGATAGTAAACAATGTTAATAAAATGACAGATAAGGCAGGATATAGGATATTGAATGAACTAGAATTACCAGTAATGTATACTTATGCAGATGATATTGTAACAATTGCAAGTGATAAAGAACATATGGAAACCATCATTCAAAAACAAAATGTATTATTAAATGAAATTGGATTATATATAAATAAAGAAAAAAGTAAAGGCTTTGGTCAGATAGGAAACATAAAAGACATAAGATGTAATATGGACTTTACAGAAGTTTTAGGAATTAAGTCTGGACAAAATGTGTATGTAGAAGAACAATGGAAATGTTATTTAAAGAAATAACAGATATGACTCTGTTTTGGAAATCATTTCAATTTTAATATAGGAAGAAAGCTTATTTAATAAATATGATGGTGATAGGAAAAATGCTTATATAGCAAATAATTACATGATTCCTACCAAATATGAAAAAGAGTTAATGAACATATTATTTTCTTTTTATATGGGGTTCAAGGTTGAATCTGGTTAAGAGAGGAATATTATACATGAAAAAAACTAGCAGGACTAGGCTTGTTGAATCCTATAGTGTATGCAGCATCATTGAACTTATATAAAGCCTTGAAATGTTATATAAAAGGAAAAGATATTATTGATATTATTGTTAAAAACAAATATCAAGTGTTTTAGGAAAAAATCAAGGCAGGTAAACAATTTAAAGAAGATGCAAATGAAGAAATTAAAGAGTATCAAAATAAAATCATGTTATGGAAATTAAAAGCAGATAAAGTTGAGAAGGATAGAAAAGAGTGGTACTAGAATAATATGAAAGCTTTTTATTATATTGATCCACAAAACACTTAGAAATAGAAAAAATGCAATAAAAAAGAGATTTATATGATATAAAGAGATTCATGAATGCAATGATTTCTTATGGTGATTGTCCATAAGAAATTTACCTGTTAAAGTAAATATGCCATATAAAAGGATACAAGATAGAATATGTCATGGATGTGGGGAATATGAAACTACTGAACATGTTTTTGAATTGTGCAAGGGCAAAACATTTATGGAGTGAAATACGTAATTGTAATATTGTAAAAGAATATAAAAAAGTGGAGCAGATAAACATGAATATGATTGAATTTGGTTTTTATGGTGGCAAAAAACAAGAAAAAGCTAAAGAAAGGGACAAAATTATATTTATGTTATATGGACAATATGGATGGAACAAGTTAATGAAATCAAGTATAATAGAAAATGGGTGTTGCAAAGACTTTGGAGAAAACACAATTCTGGTTGTGGAATAAATGGAGGGGTAGACACACTGAAAACAATGTATAAAATATAAACATTTGTAAATGTATACATAATGTAGATATGTAAATATTAAGAACTGTGCATAAGTTTTGTGTGTGTGTGTGTGTGTGTGTGTGTGTGTGTGTGTGTGTGTGTGTGTATATATATATATATATATATATATATATATATATATATATATATATAAACTACTCATCATTACTGTGAGTGGGAACCATTTAAGAGGAGCACTTCCTTCCTGTTTCCAATCCAGGCCAGGAATCCAGGCACAATAGTGGCCCAGGGAAACAGGGAGGCAGATGGAGAGAGAGGAGGAGATGATGGAGTAGTGAAGGAAATGAAAGAGAAAGTAAATGTCGAGACCAGAGAAGGTGTGCAGGATTCTGAAGAAATGTTTCAACAAAACCTGTTTGATGGAGATGAGTCAGCAAATGATGGATGTAAAATTACAACCCCCCCTCAGTTGGGAGGGTTGCAGCATGATTTACTTAAAGACATGGTGGTGCAGAGTGAGCCAGACAATAAAGCAGATGTTTTTTAGGGGTGACATTATGGAGAAAATACAAAAGGAAGATGCTGAGACAATCCCAAAGAATAGTGGTGAAATGGAAAAGAAAACATATGCAGACAAAGTAAAAGAAGGCAAAAGTGGAGTAGCAGAAAAGAAGGTAGAAGAAAATGAAAAACTGCAGTACATGGTAAGAATTTAAAGTAAAGAAGACAAATAAATGGATGGGTATGGAGTGTGGGAAAATTTAATACCTCCTTTGGGTGTAAAAGCACATGAGGTAAGAGCATTTATTCTTATTAACAAAAGGCGTTGTATGACATTATATTTGAGAGTGTTTTTTCAATGGAAAAAATTATTGGAGAATCTTTATGTGATAAAAGCATTTAACATGAAAACAAAAAAGGAAATTCATGTACAATTTTGAACAGAGGTAGAAATGGAAACTTTGAAGTATATTTGAAAGCTTTATGTAAAGAAGTACTGAATATTGCAAATGTTTATGACAAAAGGGGTTTATGAACTAGTTGCTGGGATTGTAATATTGTGCTAAAGATAGAAAGAGAAAAAAATTATACATGTATGCATGATAAATGTGGAGGGGAATAGCTGTGTTGTAAAATACTGGGGACAACCCAAAACATTTTTTTTTGTGGTAAAGAAGGATATTTGATAAGTAACCGTGACAAAAATAAATGATATATTTGTGGGGAAATAGGACATGATGTAAAAAATGTGAATTAAAATGTTATAAATGTAACAGAACTGCACATTTATGGATGGATTGCAAAAATGAAAATAACAGTAAGGGAAAAAAAAGAAAAGAAAATGAACAAGGAGAAGAAATTTTAGTAGTAGTAAAATAGAAGAAAAATTAGATGAGAAAAAGTGGTAAACAGGATATAGAAGAAGGTTCTGAAATAAGTGAAGAATACATAAACTGGGAGGTAGTAAAAGAAAAAAAAGGAATTCTATTGGCAAAAGGGTAAAAGACAGAGAAAGAAAATTTAAAGGGATAAGTACAAAAGAAAAAAAGAAAGGAAATGGATGAAAAAGAATATATACAGCTAAATATTAATGTTTGTTATAAGGTTAAGGTGTTTGACTCACAGACATAATATGCAGTGTTTAATTCTCACCTTTGGGAAGGAAACTGGTCAGTCTTAAAATTGCTTATTAAGAAAGCTAGCCTAGTAATTAGAGATGAACTTATGAAACCATGAATCTAAGTAAAAGGAAAAAAATGAAAATGTTATAATGCTTTCTGTAAATGTAAATAGTATTAAGAATATTGTAAGAAAAATAGGAATTTTGGAGTGGTGTAATGCATGTCATGTAGATGCAATTATATTAGAAGACACAATATTTTTAACAAATTAAGAAAAATTACAAACTATGAGGAAGAAAGATAATCTGGAATTTGGGAAATGAGAGATGTTCTAGAATAGCCATATTCTGTAGAAATACAGTAAAGATATTATATGTAACTTTAGAAAAAAAACGGGAAAATTAACAATTGTAGATTTAAAATGGAAAGAACAAGTATATATAATTATAACATCATATGCTTATGCTAATTGTAAAGAAATGGAAATCTTATTTCATCAGATTTTATACTATGCAGTGATAAACATGAATATTATAATAGAAGATTTTCATGATTTAAGAGACTAGCATAAAAAGAAAGGAAATGATATAGGAACAATGTTAGAATAAGTTAAAACTTTGGGACAAAAAATGATGGAATTACAAAATGGGTATGTACAGAACTGAAACAGTATTTTATGGTATCAGAAGGTTTAGTTATAGGAGAAGGGGAGGTAGTTGAAACAGGGTTTTCTGATCATCTTGTAATATGGCTAAAGATAAAAAACAAGGTATATATAAAAATAGGCAAAGGTATAAAAAGGATAAATGAGAAAGCATGGACTGAATAAGGAAAGAGATAAGTAATACAGTTATGGAAAGATCATATTACTATGAGAACACTTTATAAAAATTGGTCTAAATGGTGGATGATATTTAAAGAAAAATATAAAAAATGTTTTACAGTACAATATGATCTGAGAAAAGTAGAGAAAGAAAAATAAAAGAACATATAACAATGCATTGGAAGACGTAAAACACAATGATAGAAAGTACTTTGGCAAAAAAATTAATTGTATAAAAGAAATCAAGAAAAACTACAAGAATAGTTATATAAGCAAATATAATATATAAGCAAATATATTTTTACAAGGAAAAAGAGAATAAATATTAAGTTACTTAAACAGATTAGTAAAGGAAGATGGTAGTGTAATGAGAAAAATAAAAAAATATAAAAGGAGAAATGGAAAGAACTCAGGAAAAGATTATGAATAGTGTAGTACAATACATGCAGGAAATGTTTAAAGAAAAAGAGAAGGTAGCGAAAAAAAATCAAAAGTAAAAAAGTTAACAGAAAAAGAGAATAAAGAGTTGGAAAAGGAGAGTTCTTTAAATGAGCTAGATAAAGTATTAGGACAAGTTAATACAGATTAAACAGCAGGCCCAGATGGCATAGGATATGAAATGGATTGGCAAAGAATATTTTGTTAAAGATTTTGAATGAATGGTTAAAATGAAAACCAATAGTATTGAATAATAATACATTCAATTAACACAGTATATATAACGTTGACCATCAATTGATTAATTGAAATTATTCCATGTAATGGCTGGGTACTGCTAGTACCAGACAGAGTCAGTCCCAAACTAAAACCCTTACAACTGCTGGATTTCCAAGGTAAGTGATGAACTTTCACTAAAATTCCTTGCTGGGAAAGACACTCAGGGAGCAGGTGGGAGTTCAGTTATTTTGATTTAATTTTCCTTTTTTGTGGGTACTTATCAACCCTCCCTTTTGGAAAATGCAGCTTGTTGAAAGGAAGGTTCCAGCTTTGGCTCCTGCCTATCCTGCTCTAACCTCCTGAATGTACCCTACCAGACGTGCTTTATAAGCACCCACAAAAAAGAAAATTAAATCAAAATAACTGAACTCCCACCTGCTCCCTGAGTGTCTTTCCCAGCAAGGAATTTTAGTGAAAGTTCATCACTTACCTTGGAAATCCAGCAGTTGTAAGGGTTTTAGTTTGGGACTGACTCTGTCTGGTACTAGCAGTACCCAGCCATTACATGGAATAATTTCAATTAATCAATTGATGGTCAACGTTATATATACTGTGTTAATTGAATGTACTGATTGTCTGAAGAAGTCGAGAATCTGACGAAAATGCATACTGTCCGTTATCAGAGGATTAAGGCATTTACATGTTTTTTCGTGGCTGGTGACAGCCTTGTCTGCTTGGTTTTGGAATAAAGAGCTTTGGCTGACTTCCTGGTGGTGATTGTTTCGTTTCGTGGTTGCCTTTTGACTCAGTTTCAGTTTGGTTGCATTTCCCACTTTTGGTTTTATTGAATAATAATACTTATAAGATCTTTATGAAAATAATACAAAAATATTTGAAACCAAATTGGAACATATTATGGAAAATAGCATATATATAGTACAAAGGGGAAGGGTGTCAAGAATTATTAATGATAATTAGACAAATTGTGGATGATATTATGAAGAGAAAAGAAGAAATGAAAATCATGATAGGAGACCTTAATAAGGCATTTGACACAATTGGACATGAAATTTTATGTATAATTATGAAAGAATATAAGTGAGAAAGTTAGGAGATTGTGTATGTCAGCATATAGTAATAATAAAGTAAAAATACTTGTAAATGGCTGTTTAAGTCAAGAGGTACTTATGAAGAATGGTGTAAGACAGGGATGTCCAATGAGTTACATACTCTTTGTATTTGTTATGAATGTGATGGCATGTTAACTAAATTACAAAATGAAGGAGGCAAGGTATATACATCTTGAAGGATTAAGAATTCAATTTCTGTTAACATATGAATATGACATTATAATAATTGCTAAAAACAAAATTTGGATAAAAAGTAATAATTTGCACAAAAGAGTGTCTAGAGACGGTAGGGATGGCTTTAAATAAAGAGAAGTAAAGGTTTAGGTGTAGTAAAGATTGGGTGTATATATTTTAAAATTAATTAAATTTCTGTGTTAGGTATAATATTTGGGAATAAAGATGTATATATAATTCAGTGGGGAAAAACAGTAGAGGAAATAAAGCAAACATATTTTTTCTAGAGAACATATGCATTATCATTCAGAAAAAAAGGCTTTTTTGATAAATTTAGTACTGATGGGAAAAATAACATACTTAGCAAGTATATGCTGCCAACAGTATTTGAAAAGGAATTATTACAGATACTTTTTTTCATTTATATGGGGTACCAGATTAAACCCAGTAAAAGAGTAGTTTTGTATGTAAATAAATAAGACAGAGGTTTAGGGTTAATTAACCCAGTGGTATACGCTGCTTCATTAAATTTGTATAAAGTATTAAAGTGGATAAATGAAAAAGAGAAGAGATTAATAGTGAAACTGTAGAAATATAAGTATGATAAATTTGTGGGTATGCTAAAAAGTGAAAAATAGTGTATAAGTGAAGAAATAAAATATTACCAAGAAAAAAATATTTTTACAGAAAATAAAAATTGATGATACAGAAAAAGATAGAAAAGTATGGTATAAGAATGTAACGATAAACCATTACTATGTAAAAGCATGGGAAAATCTAATAGTTGAAAAAAATTAAAGCTATAAAAAATAAAAAGCAAATGGTGTATCCAGAAAATAGAATGTCAAGATTTCTGTAGAGACTGGTAATAGATAAATTGCCAGTAAAAGGAAATATGCCATATAAAAAGAAAAGTGATGGAACATGTTTACATTGTAAAGAGGAAGAAACCACAAAACATGTGTTTTCAAAATGTAAAACTGAGAGTACAAACGTTATGGGAAAAACTATGTAAATTAGATTTTTTGAAGATAAAAAGTGGATTAAAAACATGGATATGATTAAATATGGATATAATAAGAATAGAAATAAAGACTATGTTAAAAGAATAGATAAAAAGTTATTCCATATTACATGGGTTATACGGAAGGAAATAATAAATTAAACTATGTTTAATGGTAAATGGATTTTAGCAACAATATTAAGTAAAATGCAAAAATGGTTCTGGAAAAAGGAGTAGGGGTCTAATAAAGACTGAAAATTTAGCGTGATTGTAAAGGAAATTTTGAATAGGTGTGAACAATTTTGTATACTTATATATTTGTACATATGTAGATATTTGTAAATATGTAAATATTTCATAAATAAGGGTTATTTTGTGTATATGTGCATATATATATATATATATATATATATATATATATATATATATATATAGGACCCCTATTCTTTTTCAGTAAGTGCAGTGAGATCTTTTACATCTTTTATCAGTTACCCCTAGCTTAGGCAGATGAGATCTTGGTTTAACGTCACATCTGAAGGGCAGGCAGCACACTCCCTTATGCAGAACTGCAGTGTCAGTACTGGAAAAAAGTAATCCAGCTATTCTGGTGTGGGAACAGAACCCACAGCCTTCTAATCTTCTATTACCAAAAGGTTGAGTGTACTACCTGTTGAGCTAATGAAATACATTCAAATAGTGGCATAAGACTGAAAAGGCAAGTCTCCCCCATCCAGTTTCAGAGCTCATAAAATTTTTGTCACCATGACTGGATGCATTCTAAGATGTGGTTTCAGTATGAAAATACAACCATAATCTTTCAGACACAACTTTGCAACAACATAAAATAACAGCTAAAAGAAAGACATTATATTCTCACTACTTTATGCTGTTATACAGATAATGTTTAACAGCCATAGTAATGATAACTTATGCTTAATGAATTTAGCTTTGTTGTTATGCTTGTAAACTCCAATGCAGTTTGCTCATGAGACAGATCATGCAGTTTACATAATGTCCCATTTTAAGCAAATTTCAAGAAGCTACACCCATGGATCTTCAGTGATTTTTTTTTCTTTTGCATGTATATTTTTTTCTTTTGCATGTATATTTACAACTACATATGTAGGTCCAGCAGTATGAATATTGGGTCTCAGTGATTGTCACTGCTAGAAGTAGCATCCCAACCCATGCCCATGCACAAAAATAAATAATAAATAAATAAAATGTGGGGGGAGGAAGTATGGATGGATGCAGGCAGGACAGCAGCAATCCATTTAATTTTTTGTTTCTTCGCTTGTTGCATCTTTAATTCTACAGTGATCATAGCTGCTGTTAGGTGTAAATAGCAGCAGCAATTTGAAATGTAGTACTATGGTCATTTCTTTCTTTGTCATTGTCTGTTTCAGCCAGAGACCTCTAATCAAATGATCAATGAGTCAAGACTGCTTGGAGGGCACATAGATCAATGCTTAGAGTGCATAGTGATAGATTGGGATAGCCATGTTCTGTTACTATGTTTGCAAGGTACACCAGAGAAATTATACTGTTAAATGGCATGACCTTTTCATCCAGGTTAAATTTCCCATTGATTTTAGTGAGAAGCTTTGCTGTAATTATTTGGCTAGTACTATTGCTGTATTAGCCAAATGATTATCTCAGTGATGTCCTAAACAGTGGCAAGTTCAACTTGCAAGCAGGTTAAGCAATTCATTGTACTGTTTATACAAAGGTCTGCATCTGGTCTCTAAATATGTCAGTGGATTTTGTATGTATTTACCTTAAATATGCACTGAACCTCATACTGTTGAAGTCAGTCTTGGCACAGCTATGTTCAGAACTTTTCATAGAGTTACATCCTTTGACAGTAACCTCTTTCACAATATTGCATCACGCATGCTACACACTGGAGTGTTTGTATTTTTTATACTTCATTCAATTCCCTTCCAAATGGTAGCATTGTGCTGACTTATCCATTCTTACATATTATCCAGATATAATTCTTATGCAAGGTATGGTTCCTTATTTGGACCAGAAACCTTAACTTGGGGGCGTGGCCAAGGATGAACACAGGATAGCAGCAGATTTCTTCAGCTCCACCAATTTCATTACACTGACAGGAATTAATTACTTAAAAAATTAATTTTTGAAGTAATTTTCTTTCTAAATATGTTTGTTTTATATAGTTCTTGAACTATATCTAAAAAAGAAAGGAAATCTTAACAATATTCCTGTCAGAAATCACTTTGGAAATTTTCCTGTCAGTTTATCAGTCTGAAATGAGTTTCAGTAAGACAAATTCTCAAGACTCCAGCATCAAGAAAGAACTTCAGTCTCTGATAATTATAATCCAGCAACTTACTGCTAAGATGGATAAGATGGATACTAAAATAGACACCTTCATAGAAAAAACTACAAAACAAATAGACTTGTTACATATAGACCTGCAACAACAGAAGATCCAGATGACAGGCATAGAAGAAGCTGTGAATGACATGGAAAATAGAATACAAGAAGAGGAAATCAACATTGAGTTTCTGCTGAAACAAAATACACATTTACAAACAAAGCTGGATGACCTGGAAAATAGATCTAGGCGCAATAACATTAGGATTTTTGGACTGCCAGAAAATATTGAAGGTAACAATATTACTTCTTTTTTAACAACATGGCTCCCTAAAACTTTAGACTTACCAGAAGCATTCTCTTTTGGTATCGAAAGAGCACATAGATCTATATCTAATACTAACTCTAACAAAAACTATCCTAGATCAGTTATAGTTAGATTTCTATCATCTTTTGATAAAGAGATGGTTCTTAAATCTGATTGGGCTAAAGCTCCTGTTAAGATTAATGAGACAACTGTGCGTTTTGACAATGACTATTCTTCCATGGTAATAGCTAAAAGAAAAGTTTTTCTGCCACTAATAAGGGAGCTTAAAAAAAGCACAGTTTAAAACATACCTTCTGTTTCCTGCCAAGCTTAAAATCTTCCTTCCTGATGGTCCTAAAATTTTCGATGACTTAGACTCTGCTTTACTGTTTATCAAAAAATAAGATTTTGGATAAAATAGAGGAGATGGAATGGGCTAGTCCTTCATTAAAGAGACTGGCAACTGAAACTTCGTGGAAGACTTCAGAGAAGAAGAAGAGACTAAAAAACAAATGATTTGTTCTATGTTTTTTTCTCTCATCATTTTATTTCATTATTAATCTTTTTAAATATAGTTCCTGCATTTCCAAGAAGCCACAAATATTTTGAAAAAGATTTAATCAAAGTTATTCTCTGTGTGCAAAGAAATGTTTTGTTTCATAACTAGTCAAAATATCTGGAGATTCAATGGCAAGCTGTGATTCAACTTGTTTCTCTTTCTGAAAAGGAGAAGTAAGGTCAGTAATTTGATAAATTTTTTCTTTATCTTTTTTTCTTCTCCTTTTCTTCTTTTCTTTGTTTAAACAATGACATTCTATTTAGATTATGTAGTGGGTAAAGGGTGGGGGAGGGCAGGGAGAGAAGAGTAATGAAAATATGATTAATAGAATAATAACATATTTATTCCTTGTAAAAAGTTTATATATTCTTCAAATGCTATTCCTAATTATACTTTCTTGATTATACTGCTTATGCTTGTTTGTAAATAATCTGTCATGCTTTAACTAATAATAATTAGAACTAAATAATAGTAAATAATATGTTTTATTTTTAACTCTATTAATATAAACAGTAAGTAATATTCCATTGTATATACTTCTTATAGCTTTCTCTTACATTTTTATTTCTGCCTTACACCCTTTTACTTTCTACTCTCTTTTTCTTTTCTTTATTAGTATATAGAAATGCTTTTGATCATATAGACACAGTAAATAATAAGATTTGCATAAAAATTGAGTTGGGACAAAAATATTGAGTTTTATTACTTATTAATAATTTTGGGCTTAATTTCACTTACATAGAGGCTGTAATAACCTGTAAAATACATTGTGAAGGTTTTGTCATGTTTAGATGCATTTACACTGCTAAATGAATGTTTGTCACTAGTTTTTAATAAGTTTCCCGCCAAAATGTTAAGAGAGACAATCTGGGATGTGGGCTGTCTCATGCACAGTGTCCATGAGCTACTTCAAAAGCTTCAACTCTCAGAATTCTCACATAGAAGCTGAAAGCAGCCAGTATCACCTTTGACCTAGATATCACACTGACACATCACAGATTCAGGAATGTCACTCTACCAGGAAATAAAAATGATGCAAATGCGACTATGTGAAGAAAAATGAACTCTTTAACATCTAAATGTGAGTTATTTTATGTAATTACTTAAATATCTATGTTATAATTCATAAAATATGTCAGTTATAATGAGTTTAAATGATACAGTTTCTTGTAGTAAGTAAATGTCTTATTTTAGAAGGCATAGAAAATGAAACATTTATTCAAGTGTTTTTGAAAATCTACTTAACAGCAGCTTAATAATCTTTGTTAAAAACTTATGTTCCAAACATATACATTACTATAACTCATTTAATTCATCTGATTGACAAGCATAAATAATTTTATAACTCTATTCTGGAAGAAATTGTCATGTGATATATTTTAAAGCAGTAGTATAGCATGGTTGTTAAATCTGGTTACTAAAATGTGTTTGCTGTGCATTATTTTGTATAAAGCAGACAGATTTATTGTAGGGACAGCAAGTAAGATAGTGTTCGGCAAGGACACAACTCAGTGAGATCAGATATATATATATATGTATATGTGTGTGTATGTGTGTGTGTATGCATATGTATATATATATATATATATATATATATATATATATATATGTATGTATATGTGTATGTGTGTGTGTGTGTGTATGTATATATATATATATATGTGTGTGTGTGTGTGTGTGTGTGTGTATATATATATATATATATATATATGTGTGTGTGTGTGTGTGTGTGTGTATATATATATATATATATATATATATATGTGTGTGTGTGTGTGTATGTATTTATGTATATAAGTGTTTCTGAGAACCTGCATAACTATGCAGTATGATTTATAACAATTTCTATGAATACAATATTTTATTCTATTGACAATAATGAGTTTGAGTAAATGCTCATATACAAGCAATTCAAGTTTTTTTCTGGAAGCTGTTAATTGCATTTACATGACAGAAAATAGATTTATCTTAATATATGTAATGTCTGAATCATATTAGCCAATTTTTTTGATTTAAATGAATGTTAGAACTTATTTTTCTCCCCTCTTGATTTCTAACATCAAGATTATTTGAATGCTATTTGAATACAAGTGTTTTATATTACATGGATGTATATAGTAGTATGAACAGTTTAAAAAAAAAGGTTTATTTTAGTTTATATGATGCTGTTTTACCAAATGTGTAGTCTTGTCTTGCTAGATAATTGAATTGAAAACTGTTAACCTCAGTTAAATATAACTAGTATTAAATTGATAAGGTGGTAGCTGAGGTACTGCTGCTTAGGGTAGGGGGTTAACTTGAGTGGTAAATACTACTCTAAGTTGGAGTTTATAACTCCAGGCTGGATGCAAGGTTTAATCCTTACATTATTTTCACTTGTTCATTGTTATTTGTATATAGTTTTGACATCCACAATATATTTTGTACATTCATTGACACTACAAACAAAATTGAATCCTATACGAAATCACATAAGAGATTCAATAAATACAGCTATATTTAAAGGTACACCTAAAGGAGGAGATGTAACATTACTTATCTTGTTATTTGTTATTTTGATCATAAGATTCTTAAATTTTAAAAATGCCAAATGACATCTTTAAAAGGAATTTCTTTAAACATTAATGGATTGAATAATCCATGTAAAAGGGCAAGCCTAATAAGATACATTAATTTACATAAGGCCAACTTAGTCTTCCTGCAAGAAACCCATCTCTTGAAAAAAGATATTGATAAACTAGCCACAAACAAATATACAGTATTGGTTAGTTCAGAGCACACTCAGAAAAAAAGAGGAGTGGCTATTTTATGGAATAAAAGTATGCCCATTCCTAAAACCATTAAGCCTTATCAGGACAACAAAGGAATGTTTTGTATGGTTACAATACAAATTAATGGGAAGACTTACACTTTAATTAATGTATATTGGATACCTGGAATTGGTATTAATACAGTGAAACATCATCTTGATAAGATCATATCATTCTCTATAGGAGATATTATTTTAGCTGGTGACTTTAATTGTATACTACATGAAAGTGATACTACCACTATAGGGAAAAGAAGAATTACATCTAATGCAAAACATTTAAATGATTTTGCTAATTCTTATCATTTGAATGATATTAATAATCAGATAGATTCAAAATCATTACCATACACCTTTTTTTCTAACAGATACAAAACTTATTCAAAAATAGATAGGGTCTTTATTTCTAACCAGATGGTAACAGATTTAATTAATTCCAAAATCATTTCATGTCCTATATCTGATCATAATTCAATTGTTTTGAATTCATGATAAAAATACTCATGATGTTCAGATCAAAAGGATACCAGCATACTTAACTCAACTAAAAGACTATAAAGAATATATACTTTCAGAAGTAAAACATTTTTAGACATAAATAATACTCCTGAAGTCTCCATTGTTTATGTTTGGGATGCCTTAAAATCATATCTATATGGACAAAGTATCAGATGGTATAATAATAAAAGGAAATCTTGGGATAAGGAATTGTTAGATATTCAAAGTAAATTAGACTCTTATAAACATAATAATAAAGAAAATATTATGGACAAGAAAGTTATTGAAGAAATAAGCAAACTAAATGAGAAATACAAAGAAATTTTAACTCATAAAGTTAAAATAACTTTAGAGAAATACACGTTTTTTGTATTTCTCTAAAGTTATTTTAACTTTATGAGTTAAAATTTCTTTGTATTTCTCATTTAGTTTTATTCTGTTTTTATTATGTCTTATTCAATAAGCCCCAAATACTTACATAGACTTAAAAATAAAACAAAAAGGTTGAATAAACAAAACCATATCAAAGAAATCTTTTCTCTAAGGAAAAAGAAGAATGTTTCTAGTATACCAGAAATACTAGATGAATTTAGAAATCACTTTCACAAAATTAACCATAATAACATTAACATGGAACCTAAAGATAAAATAAAGGAGTTTATAACCACAAACATGAATAAAAAGCTTAATAAACAACAGATTAAACTATTGGACAAGAGTATTTCATATACAGAAGTTATTACACAAATAAATAAGCTTAAATCAAACAAAGCACCGGGTTATGATGGTATTATACCAGAGATATATAAAATCCTTTCTAAAAGTACATATTCATTAATACATAAGGTTTTTATTTTGGCCCAAACTGAGTTAATAACCCCCCCATCTTGGCAATATACATTTATTTCGCCAATTTTAAAACCTAATAAAGATCCAACTAGATGTTCTTCATATCGACCCATCTCATTACTTAATGTTGATTATAAAATGTTTATGAGTATTTTTGCTGATAGATTGAAGACAATCATTCCCGGCATTATAGATATAGATCAGACAGGCTTCATTGTAAATAGAAATACTTTTGATAATATAAGAAGAACTTTAACATTAATAGATTTTGCAAATAGGAAAAAGAAAGATTTAACACTTATTAGTCTTGATATAAGTTTAGCATTTGATTCAGTAAGTTGGGATTATCTGTTTACCTTAATGAAGTGCACAAACTTCACAGATACATTTGTAAATCTAATTGAGCATTTATACAAAGGAACGTTGGCTTATATTAAGGTAGGAACATATGTTTCACAAAAAATACCCATTCTTAAAGGTACAAAACAAGGATGTCCACTTTCTCCACTATTATTCACTTTAGTAATGGAGCCTTGGGCTAATTTGATCAGAAACAGTACTGACATAGAGGGTTTTGAAATAGATGAAAATACAACATCCAAAATTCAACTTTTTGCAGATGATGTTCTAATTACATCAGCAGGATCTAATTCTTCTATGCAGTCTCTATTTGATAACATGATGAATTTTAAAAGTATTTCTGGTTTAATATTCAATGAAGAAAAAACTAAAATACTACCTATATATACACGAAAAAATATTCTCATTAGTGATTTTACTAAATATGTACTCAATTCAGGTCAAATAACTTATTTAGGTATAATACTATCTAAAGATATTAAATCTATTATATATAATAATTATAATACCTGTTTTCTTAATATACAAAATCTTTTTAATACCTGGAATAATATGTTTTTTACTATGGAGGAGAGACTTACAATTATTAAAATGATAATATTCCCCAAGATTTTATACTTAATACAATCAATAATACTTTCACCTACAAAAATAATTATCAATAAACTGAATACACTAATGTTAAATTTCCTATGGGCACCTAATAGACCTAGGATTGCATTAAAGAAACTTTAATTTATATACTATCTCTTCTATTGTAAAAGTTATTACTTTATTAATAGATCAGTCATATGTCACAAAATGGAAAGATTATTGGGAGCTAATTAGTATGCACTTCATGAAAATCTCCTTAACACATAAACATATGATTATAAATAACTCCATGTTATGGTTACTAAAGGAATTTTGTACTTCACCTATTACACCTAAACATATGGTTTGTTACCCATTAAATATTATTATTAGTTATCGTAACTTTATATTCATGCACCCTAAGTATAGGGAATGGAATTTTATTGTATTCCTTATAATGTATACTCAGGGTATGCTTTTGTCATCTACTTCTGAAGGAACTCATTTAGCTATAGATAATGATCTAAAGTACTGGTATCAATTGATATCTGATAATAAAGTTAAACATCTAGATTTCTTAAAACAAGAATTTGATCTAAGAGAAACTTGCTGGTTAGAGGTTCAGACCTTTAGACAACATCTCATTAATAAAAAAGATCTAATGTCTATAACAGTTAAAGAATCTATTCCAACACTGATTGATTACTTGATATTAAATTTACAACATAAAGTTTCTGATAAAGGTAAACTTTCATACATACATAAAATTATCAGACAAGAAACTTTTTACAGTGTAGATTCATACTGGAATTATTTCACTTCTATTAATGGGGACCCACCAAATCATCAAGATAAACAATATATATTGGAATCTGCTTATAGAACTACGTCTTCCATTGTCTGGAGACTTTATACATGGAAATTTTACATAGATCTTTTTATACACCTTTGATGATGAATAAAATAAATAATAAAGATAATTTATGTAAGAGATGTAATGTAGAAATTAATGCTGACTGGGCTCATATGTTTTATGACTGTATAAAATTGAAAGAATACTGGAAGTCAATTAATGAATTTTTGCAGGCTCTTTTACAGATAATTTCATTATTTCTAAATCTCTTATATTATTCAACACACCTGTACCTCAAAGTGTTAAAAGGTTAAGCTTCCCTTGTTATGGTCTATTCTAGCAGTGGCTAGGAAAATAATAACTAGAAATTGGATTTCAGATACACCTCCTTCGTTCAATGAATTTAAAAATGTTATGAATATAGTGTGCCATATGGAAATAAACACAATTAGGACAAGAACAAATAGAAAAACATCTTATTATATTGTATGGGATAATTTACAAAATTTGTTAAAAAAATTTTAATTTCAATAGCATGGTATTTTAGTTTAATTAATTGATCTGATTGTAGTGGATGTCTTTGTAAATACTTTAGTTGTTTTGTTGAATATTATAATAATACATATTTTTAATTACTTGTATAAAATTGTTATGATATTTCTCTTATATGTTAAAACAATAAACCTGTTTTGAAAAAAAAAAAAAAGAAACCTTGACTTGGAGTCCCTAATGCAGTAATATTGTCGAGGTGGCCAGTACATCGCACACAAGTTATATACAGATGGAATATGGCTGTGCTAGCCATACTGTGGCATTCCAGACAACTATTTACAAATCAGTATATGCACCTATACAACTATTATCCAGTTCACCCTTTAGCATGCAAGAAATGTCTGTTGAAAACATATCCAGTGATAATGTATATTTGTGTGACTTGTCAGGCAAAGCACCCTGGTAGAAAAACCTAAGGTAGATTAAAGACACAGTAGATGGTTTATCTATCACAATTTACTTGGGAACACTTTTATATCCCAGTGGCTGTGATGGAAACTTTTGCTTCCGTTGATTGCCTTGTTAACACCTCTGCCCTTACTAAAAGAATCTGAAAAACACATGAGCACATGTACACGCCCACCCCCCCACACACACACACACACACACACACACACACACACACACACACACACACACACACACACACACACACACACACTCACTCACTCACTCACTCACTCACTCACTCACTCACTCACTCACTCTGTTTTTAAACAAGTTCCCTAATCCTCTCTAAAACCTTCTACATGATACTAGTAACATTGGCTCAGTATTTCCCAAAACTGAAGACCCTGTCTTATGGATACGGACCACTTTGGTACACTGCCATACCTTACAGACAAACCTTGTACAGAGCAGCTATTTAGGATGTGAAACAAAATAACTATATTATATGTTCTTGATGTTGTTGGGACCACAGTAGTGTTATTAATTTTTGCTGAATGCTACTTCATTATCAACATATGAGATGTTGGATGGTTACTGTTAAAAGCCTAATGTAGCTGAAGTTGAAGTTAAATTTCAGTTTAGAACATTGATGATGTACAGTTTGGAATTTATTGTACTGACTTATAGGTATTACATATTGGTATATTGTGCAAGTATAAATTGCACCAATATTACATTTAGAGATGTGCATGTATGTGATTACGTTCTAATACCTGTGCACTATCCCTGTGTAATATGTTGCAGTGCTATATTGACAGATGTGTTTAACTGCTAATTCCTATGCACTACCTCTATGCAATATGAGCAAATGCATATTAATCTCAACATAAACAAGAATAGTTTATTTTACTTTTACCACTGGTCACTTATTAGACAGGAAAGATTTTGTGTGTTTTTGCTCACTGTGTTTAAGTGACTGTGCTCATTTATTATGCGTAAACTATTTTTGATTTATGGTTAGGGAGCAATCATGGAATTAATGGAGAGGGGTTAGGTTTAGGGCTGGGGGAACAGAGCTTTAGTTTTAGGGAGTAATTGAAATTTTAAGCTTAGGGAGTTGAAGCTGAGTTTTAGGGTTAGGGAGCGAGCACTCTGGTTAAGAACTGGGTGAGAGTTTTAAGGTTAGAGTTAGGACTCTGATAAGGCTATTCAGTTTAATGACTGGGTGTTGGGAGGACTAATTAGTTAAGTAAGATCAGGCTAGTAGGAGTTACAGGACTTACCTTTTCAAGTAAGTGGCAGTGAGCAGGTATGTTGCAAGTTATTAGCACATGGACACTTGTAATAGATCCTTGTATTTACATAAAGTGTGCAAAGTTCTAGGAGAAATGTTACTTTTCTGCAGAGTACTAATATGCAGTTCTGCTTCTTTGACTGAAACAATATGCTCATTACTGGCATTTCTTACCTTGCTGCAACTGTTAATGACTAAGATGAGTACTATTGCTTTGCTGTTAAGTGTAGTCATGTTTTCAGTTTTGCTGGGGCTGTACATTACCTTTCCCAAGAGGATCTGAGTTTCTGTCAATGCTGTGTGATCAGTCCATAGTTCATAGGCAGTCACATTATACAGGGTATACACAGGGTATACAGGTTCATAGTAAGCTAACTGCCCTTGCAAGCCTTTTTTAAGCCTAGCCAATTATCCCTTGTGAGACTCAAACCCTGCACCTTGTGTTTGTAAGACAAACACCTTAACCATTAGGCCACCCTCCCAAGTATATTACTTGTTGAAAGTAATGATGCATCAGTAACTGTATGTTTATGATTTATCCGTATACTGTTAGATATTAGTTGTGCTAAATACAAGGATTTTCTGAATACTGCAATACATGGTAGTCAGAGAAGACGTAATTTTCAACTTCTGTTCCAAGACCACCAACTTCCTTATCATATTGGAGTGGAGCATTGGCTATACTCTAAGTTGAAGAAAACAGCTACTCAACAAATGTGACCATACTATACTTGTTTCATTTAGTTTTAGCTCCTTTTCTATATACTACACCTGTTTATGAGGATTAGTTTCTCCTTTAATGAATGGATGTAGGAGGGAGATATGACAATAATACCTAGCCTGCAGTCATCAGCCTAGGATGATTAGTTAATCAAAGGTCAAAATAACCAGCCTGGAGATCACAGAAGAAGCTTCTGACCATGAGAAGCACCAGCACTGAACCCTAGGGTGCTCAAGGTACTTCCTTTCAGACTTTCTGTGGAGGTGCCTGCCACCTAAACAATGTGGTTTCTTTCAGACAGTTTGCATTCCACCTCACCACCTGTTGCTCCTGTTTACAATGCCAATGTAGGATGTAGAGTCAAATCCTTGACCCAGATCCAAATAAGGTGTGTGAACAGAATAACCACTGTCAACAGCCTGTGTGACCTTCTCAAGCAAGTCCAGCAAACTAAGTATTCAGGAATTTGAGAAAGCCATACTGATGTGAGTCTAGCCAGATAAGGCTTTTGATATCAAAGTGTATGAGGTTAGATATCATGTATTATATGGCTTAGTAAATCAAACTAGTTAAACTAATGGATGCAGTTTCCCAGTACAGTATCATTATTTACTTATTAAAATTAAATAGTATCCTAATTTAGTGCCTTGAGGAAACAACAATGATTTTCATTTCCTTATATTGTACTTCACTGAGATAATGTACTGAATTGTAAACATTATAATATGTGCTTGTTTAGTTAAACTTCTTTACTATTGTCCAGCATGTATAGTCTGGATCTCCATTATTTGGAGTATATTGGTAGTCAAATAGTTAAACAGAGGTATCCTCCGAGAAAAGGTATTCTGACATAAAAAGAAGTTATGTACTTCCCATAATGTTCAATCTGTGTTGTCCATTTTCATTCTTCCTCAACTGATGGGGATCGGATCCAATCCTTCAGATCTGACTCGGTCATTCCTAAAGCTTGTGGCAACCAAAAACTCTTGAGCTTCTCCCTTACCCTTAATGCACCAACCCTAAGTTACCTCAGATCTTGTTTGCTGATTTTTGCCAGAAAGGAAATATTTACCATGTATAGATAAAGGAGGTGAAAAATTGCATGCAGTTAATACATAAGAAGACTATATCTGGATCTCAATATAAAGAACAGTGATGTCCCCGAAAAACAAACTCTTCCAGAAGCTTGCAAAGGGTGGGGGTTGGTAGGTTGGGAGTTGAGGAAGAATGAAAATGGACAGCACAGATGGAGCGTTATGGTAAGTACATAACTTCTTTATCTGATATTGCCAATTTTCATTCTATCCTCAAACGATGGGACAGAGTACCCAGTTACCTAAAATCCCAGGTGGACTCAAGGAAGGTTGTTCCTGAGCCCAGTTGAACCAAATGATGCTCTTTCTCTGGAGACCAGTTCCAATTTGAAATGAGTAACAAAGGTATGGGGAGTAGCCCAAGTAGCGACTGCACATATGTCATCCATGGACATCCTGGAAAGAAAAACTGAAGACATTGCCATGTATCTAGTTGAATTAGCTCATACTGGTTGTGGTAAGGTAATCCCCATTTTTTAATAAATAAATGAGATACAATCATTTAACCATCTGGCTAAAGTTACTTTGGCAGCTGGTTTTCCCAATTTCAGGTCTGCAAAGGAAAAAACAACTTTCTTATATCGTTTGTTCTATGCAGGTAAAAAACATAATTGTCTGTGAACATCTAGTAAATGTAACATGTATTCACTTTTATTAGTAAATTTGGGGAAGAAGACTGGCAAATTAATGGAATGATTGATATTGGATTCTGACACTACCTTGAAAAGAAAGGATGCATTGGTTCATAATGTAACTCTATCCTTGTGAAAAATCAAGCATGGATGTTTTGAAGACAATGCTTGAATTTCTGAAATTCATCTAGCAGATGTAATGGCTACTAGAAAAACTGTTTTCCAAGTAAGATATTTAAGGTCACACTTAGCTGCTGGTTCAAAAGGGAATGTATAAGTGCCTGTAGTACTAGATTGAGGCCCCATGGGGGGGAGTAGAGTCTTTAAAGGGAGGTCTTAAAAGTAGATTGCCTTGCAAGAAAGTTCCGCACAACTTATGAAAGGCTACAAAGGAACCCTCAAATCCAATGTGAAAGATTGATATCACTGCTAACTGAACTTTAAAGTTGAGGAACTAGTTCCTTCTTTAAAAAGTAGGGTCAAAAATTCAAGGATGTTATATACTGAATCTGAAAAGGGTTCAACATGATTTTGATGTGCCCAGTACACAAATCTTTTTCATTTACTGGAATAGAGCTTATATGTTGAAGGTCTATGTGAAGATAAAAGTATATTTTGGACATGGGAAGACAGCATACATTGTCTAGCTATTAATGGAACTGGAGACGCCAGGCCAATGGCCTGAGGTTTGATGTGTCTGGATGGATCATGCCTGTCAGGTGAGCCAGGAGGTCTGGAGTCGGATCCAGAATCCTAGGTTGGTGAAGTAAGTGAGACCAAAGGAAGGGGAACCAAATCTGTCAAGGCCAGTAAGGTGCAATGAAGATGACTTTGCTCTTCAACATGGCAGCCTTCTGTAGGAATTTCAGAATTAGTGGGATTTGTGGATAGGCGTATAGTAGACCGGGGGTGCAATTGTGAATTATAGCATCCCTTTGTGATTTCCCCTGTGGGGGGATTAGGGCAAAGTAGCTGTTGCATTTGTTGTTTAGGGGAGAAGCAAAAAGATCACAACAAGGCTGGCCCCACTGAAGAAAAATCATTTCCGTCATGTTCCTGTTGAGAGGTCACAGAAGAATGCACCTGCTCAACTTGTCTGCTATCACACTGGACTTTCTTAGAATGTGTGTTGCTATGAGAAAGTGGTTGGGTGAGATCACCCATTGCCACACTCTGAGTGCTTCGGGGTAAGATCTGGTACCTCCTTGTTTATTGATGTACCAAACTACTGACATATTGTCCATATGAATTGCAATTGTACCCAAAGAGCGAGCATCTTGAAGGGCCTGCAACACTAAAAGCACTACTTTCATCTCTAGGACAATGATATGCAAATTGGCCTCTTCAGAAAACCAAGTGCTTTGGATTGCTTTACCCAAAAAGTGCCCCCCGCACCCCAAATGGGAAGCATCAGTGGTCACTATGGCCTTGGACTGAGGGGGAATGAATGCATAGCCTTGTAGAACCTGATCTGATTGAATCCACCACCTGAGATCTCCCTTACATATGTGAGTGATTCGTACCAGAGTTGACATGGGTTGGTAAAGTAGCGACCATTGTGTTGCTAGTATCCACTGTAGAATCCTCATGTAAAATCTGGCTAAAGATGCTAGTATTATTGTTGCTGACATTGATCCTAGAGCTTGAAGGGCCAAGCATGCTGATATCTTGGTACTGCAGATTATTTTTCTGATGTGTGATTTTATAGTCTGAACACTTGAGGGAGATAGTGAAGCTATCATTGACTTTGTGTTGAACAGTGCTCCCATGAATTCCAAATTCTGAATTGGTTCCAGTTGAGACTTGTCATAGTTTATGGTTATTCCCAGAAGAGAGCATGTCTGGAGAACCTGATCTCTTACACTTATTAATTGATGCCTAGTCAGGGAGGTAATGAGAAAGTCATCTAGATATGGAAACACCCAGCATGCTTGTAGTCTCAAGTGAGCTGCTACTACTACCATACATTTGCTGAACACCCTGGGGGCTATGGTGAGACCAAAGGGCAGAACTCTGAATTGGTAATGACTGGCTCCTAGCCTGAAATGTAAGTACCTTCTGGATTGTCTGTTCATCTTTATGTGATAGTATGCGTCCTGATGGTCTACTGAGCACATCCAGTCATCCTTGCCCAGAAAAGGGAGAATGGACTGAACAGTGACCATCCGAAACTTAGTGTGTTGAACTGACTTGTTTAAGTTGCTGAGCTCCAAAATTGGTCTCCAGGTACCTGTTTTCTTTGGCACTAAAATTAACCTTGAGTAGGTTCTGGATTCTATCTGGTAAGACCTCTTGAATGACTCTCTTTTCTAGCAATTTTTATATTTAAATTGCTGCTTGTTCCTTCTGACTGGGTGGAACATTGGAGACTTTTCTTGAGATAGGAGGTGGAAAGGAAAAGGGTATTATATAACCTCTAGAAATAATTCTCTGCACCCAAGTATCTTTTGTTGTATCTAGCCAGGATCTCTGTGCAGGGATAACTGGCTGCCAATTGCCTCCAGAGGTGGCAATTGGACCTCCTTTCAGGAGTGCTGGTAAGGTCTATCAAAGAGAGAATCTCTGGACTCCTGGTTTTGTGGGTTATCTCTGCCATGGGGATGGCATCAACCATTGGTGTCCCCTCCACTGCCCCTGGGGGAACTTCCTCCACGTGTGTCCTGGAAAGGACCCTGGGATTTCTTGAACCACAACTTCCAACCACCTCATTGATTCCTAGAAAAGGATCTTTGAGGGGTTGAAAAATGTATGCCTATGGCAGATAGGGTCTTTCCAGCCTTCTCACAACTGGATAATGTGTCCTTTACTTTGGGCCCAAACAAAGAAGTGCCATCAAAAGGAACATTGACAAACATAGACTTGAAGAGCTCTGCAAAATCACATAAGAGCATCCAGACATGTCTCCTACTGAAAATGCCTGAACCTGCTGCCCTTTAGGTTCCTTTGGCTACATGCAAAATGAGCCTCATGGAAGAATTTGAAATAGATTTCAGGGTAGCCAACTGAGAGGTCATGGATGATTGGACCTCTGCAGAAATGGATCCCATGATGATGTTTGAGTGTTCCTTAATCAAATCCTTCTGTAATCTTGTTAAATGTGCCAAATAATTCAGTCACCTTAAGGCAAAGGTAAGCATAGACATGCTTCCCAAACCTGTCTATTGCCCTAGAATCCCTGTTAGGAGGATGGACAGTGGAACTCTGTCCGCAGCAAGTTCCTTTTTGGTGGCTGCCACCATGACCATGGCATCAACAGACACCCCTTTACCCCAAAACTGCTTATCCAAAGGTGGTGCCATAATCTTGTCTGGTCTCCTAGGTATGGGTTCAGTTGTGTTGAGTTCCTTTCACGCCTGCCGACAGACTAACTCAATAAGCTCAGCAGCAGGTGGAGTAACCCAGGAGATAGATGGGCCAGTACTGAAAGCCTCCAGGAATACAGACGCCTCAGATGAAGGGTTGCTGGGCATTCAGCCACCTCACTGCTTTAGGATCTCTAGGATGTCTCCAAATGAGACATCTTCAGGAGGTGACCATGGGGAGCCTTCACCTTCATCGAAGTTCATATCTTCTGTGACCAACTCCTCTGGGGAATCCAAGTGCTTCCTCTTACATGTCTTCTTCCTAGGGACCTCCTCAGTGGGATGCTGTGGGTAGGTATCAGAAGAAATTGAGATACCCTGTTGGGAAGCCATGGGGTCTCAGACTGGCTGTCCCTGTGGTAAAGACTGATGAGGCTCCGAGCACAGAGACATCAAGGTAGAAGGCTGAATGTCTGAGAGGGGTTGGATCTGTCTGTTCTGCTGAGGCAGACAAAGCCTTCTTCATAGCCTTGAAGGCAGACTGCCCCCAGAGAAAGAGAAGACCTTAGCTCCAAAAAGACAAGCTTTTGGACCACTGTCTGCCCCATTCTGAAAGCAGTCTCCCCAAGGTGGAAGTTGGAGCCAAGCTATCCATTGCCAATGCTCTGAGGCACAGAGATGGCTCTGACAGTTTTGCAGTTGACTCCAACACCTTGGATCCGACAGAGAAGCTTTGACTCTGAGAGGTCTATGGATCTGACTGAACTGAAGCACACAGAGTAAGCTTAGGATCCAAAGATATTGCTATCTCCAGATATGAGCCAGACAGAGCTAGACAACTCAGATCCAGGGACTCTGAGACAGGAATCAGAGGAGGAACTTGTAGTGGGGGTGTGGTCAAAGAATGGACCTCCTGACCCAAAGGACTAGGAGCTGGTAAGGGGCCTATCTGACTCTGTGACAAGAGGATCTTCCACACCACTCTTTCTGGATCTTCCTCTGTCAAACATTTGGAAGAATGAGTGGAAACAATAGATGGGGACCTGGGTTGATGATGCTATGAGACAGGTGAGGGCACCCTTGAGGGCACCGGATCCACAGAAGGTGTTCTGGGTAGGTGAATAACACATGAACTGTTTGGACTGGAAGTAGAAGGAGCCAATACCTTTTTTGTCGGATCAGAGGAAGTTGGGTCCATCAATTATTTATTTTTTGTATCCGAAGGTGAGGTTGGATCCATCTTGCTCTTTTCTTAGATGGCTCCAAAACCACAGAAGATGTAGAAGGTTTCAGAGAAGAAGTTTTTGATTGTTTAGTTTTGGGAGATTGATTTCCAGGTATAGCCCCTACAAAGGCAGAAGATAATAAGCCTTTTAAAATAAGCTTGTTTTCCCTTTCTACAAGCACCCTGGTGTTGAATCCATGGCCTATGGAACAATCTTTCTGAAGATGTAATGGTCCCAGACAGTACACACACACACACACACACACACACACACACACACACACACACACACACACACACACACACACAGTGTTGGCATCAGGGCATAGGAAGTTTATGCCCACACGTTACACATTTCTTAAACACAGCGGGGCCTTTTTCTGCAATAACCAAAAACTATAAAAGAAAAGGCAAAATTTAAGTAAGAACAGATATTTTTCTATCAGTAGAGAGAGAAGTATAGAAGAGCTACCAGCAATGTAGTAAAAGGGGGCTACACCAAGTATAGAAAGAAAGTAAATACTAGCAGTAGTATTTAAGTACACACTGTATGATAGTCCAAAAGAGGGAAGAGAAATACTAACGATAGTATTTTAGAAAGGTACTAACTGTATGACAATGTAAGAGATAGAAAAATTTTAAGAGTTTAAGAGAAATTCGAAACTACCTATATTTGAGAATTGTGATAATAACACTTACCTGACAAACACTGGAGAGCTATGGTGAACCATGTATTTCACGTAAAGAGGCAAACAAGATCTGAGGTAACTTAGGGTTGATGTATTATGGGTAAGGGAGAAGCTCGAGAATTTTTGGTTGTCACTAGCTTTAGCAACTGCTGAGTCAGATCGGAGGGATTGGATCTGAACTCCATCAGTTGAGGATAGAATGAAAACTGACAACATCAGATCCATTATTTATTTTCATAAATCATCTTAGTGTCTTGCATAGTAATAATATCTGGGTTGTGCTGTGACAATCTCACAGCTGCTGTGGTCTACGAAAAGAGTAAAGTATAGCTGACTACACAGTGGCGACTGCATGTCACAGCACATCTTAACCATGCATTGTTTTAGGACACATTGGTGATAGAGGCATGGGGTAGTATTGCTTTATACAATTTAATTTTGATGCAAATGTACACATCTCATTCTATTTAATAATGTTGAATAATATTGCTTTACCTGTGGCTATCAGCTATTTCTTTCTGTCTTCCTTTACTCCTGCACTTTAACACAGATGATTGAAACTGCAACATGTTAATGAGAGGCTTTCTGTGGTATGCCATTTGTTTAGTGTGTGATATTGAACAAGTTACTCTAACAAGACAGTGGTTAGGAACAATTGGAAAGTTGGGCTACACTCCTGAAATGTTCTCATGAACTTTGGGTAATGTAACTTTTCTGTGGTTTGACTATTAAAATATTTTTTGTTGGTTGACTTATGTGTCAGGAGTGGGAGAAGCATACTTTGAACTTCTGTCTTTATTTTGGAAAAGTTTTCTTTTGCAAAGTTTTTTTTTCTCTTTACTATTGGAGTGCATCCTAATACTTAGTCAGGTCACTGAAGAATACTTCATTGGATGGGCTTATTTGTATTGGGATATGCTCAATTTACAATGGGTACATTGATTGGGCTGTCCAGGTAGCGTGAACATTTTAGAATACTAATGAGTTGATATTGTATAATTAATTAAATGGATCCAGACTGTTCACTATGCTACAGGGGACAGTCTTTGAGATAGTGCTATTAAATGTATTAATTTCAAATGTCTGATGTCAGAAAACAAACTGGATACTTCTATTGGTTGTACAGTGAAGGATGGGGAATCAATGGTCTGACAATGGATTTGAAAATTTTATCCAGACTGGAGGAGAAATGGTAGATGAGGATCAATTCAGACAAATGCAGTATGCTGTAGGTTTGGCCACAACTCAAGTACCAAACACATACTTAGAAATGTATAGTTCAATGACTGTATGCATGAAAAGGACCAAGGGTGTGAACATTTCCCAAAGATTAGTAGATACACACACAAAAGGCAGCTGCAGCAGCTAATAAGATGAACGTTGGCTGAATACTAAAAGCCTACACTTCAGTGACTGTGGAGTTGTGTGATCTTCCCCTTTCATTTCCACATGCCCTAAGTTCACATCTGGATTATTCGCTGCAGTTTTGGAAACAAAAGAGGCATATTAGGACAAAAAGATCCAAAGAATATTTAGAAATACAGTGTGAGTCTTACCTGTTTGGCACAACTGACATTGTTGTTGTCTGAGCTTTGCTGAAAATATTTAAAGGTACAACACGAGTCAGTGTGTTTTTCTTTCTTGTTGTTAATTCAATACTAGATTGATTGGTTGTTCTGTACTGTATACTTGCATGGTTAAAAAATCACCATCATGGTGGTTTCCTAATTGAAAAGAAAAATAACTACTCTTGAAGGAAACCAGGTGCCTAACTGTCTAGAGGCTTCATGTTGGGCCAGTGGCAATGACAACCACACAGAATGCTGGGTGGGGGGTTGTGCTTTCAATCCCCAGACAAGGGTCGGTGTTTTTCTTGCTTGTTGTGTTGCTAATACAGTGGTATGTTAATTGGCTATTCTGCATTGTGTGCTTAAAAAAATCACCACCATGGTGACTTTCTAGTTGAAAGGAGAAACAACTATTTATGGACAATATTGGGTACTCAACTGTCCAAACATTCTATGTTGGTCCAGTGATGGTGACAAACTCAAAAAATGCAAGAAGTCCTGGTTTCAATTCCCAGACAAGGATCAAGGTTTTCCTTTCTTATCAAGTTGTGAAATTCAAACCAGCAGAAATTAAGCCAGAGACCACCCAGAAATTGCCACCCACCTTTTTTGCATCATCATCTAACCCATGCCAAGTATCAGCTTACTTAGTTAACCTTTATCCATCCCTAATTTTCTTCCCACTGGGGTACACAACACAACATCTTTCCATTGTTTTCATATTTTACATTTACCTATTTGATTGATTTTTGTTTTATTTCATTTTTTTATTTTTTATTTTATATTTGCAGTGCATTTGTTTCTCTTTGAGTATCTTCCCCCGATATAGTCAAAATCAACAATATGTAGCAGTTTACAGTCCATGTCCATTCACATTCTGTTATCCACAGTGTGCTTCCTCATTCCACAAAACTGAAGGCCTACTGAAAATAATACCTTAATCCTGTAGTAAATTTTCTGTTGAGTTTCTGAGGATCATTAATTGCAACATTCAGAAATCTGGTCTAAAAGTGTGAAGCTCAATAAAGACATATTTGTATTATTTGGAGTATGCCTCTTACTCCAAGCTACAGAGATCTTGGACATTATATATCTAAGTAGCAAAGCATGTGGAATTTGGCTATCCAAAAAGATTAGAATGATAATACAGGACAGAAAAAATGCATGGAAAGAATTATTTCTAAACTTTTCTAAAGCCTTCAACACAGTTTGTCACAGCAAACTTCTACTTCAAATTTCCTCACTAAGTCTATCTAGTCCACCCTTCTATGGTTCGAAAGCTACTTGTCCAATAAGTATCAGTCAGTAAAATGGCACTCCACTTTCTCTCCATACCTCCCAGTAACCACTGGTGTACCACAAGACTCTGTCCTTGGTCCCCTCCTCTTTAACATTCTCACCAACACTCTTCACACAACACATCTCCCTAATATGCAAATGAGTACATACTCATGCACATCAGACAACATGGCTCATCTCCAAAACATTAGTCAGGAAACTTTAATAGCCACTGAAGCATAGGATCATAGGATCATAGGAGGTTACTAGGCTAATGACCCTAGGGCCCTTACAAGCTTAGGCAAGTTTTACCCTTATTTCCATGATCAGCACCTGTCACCCCTGTCCAAGAAGGACATAGGTGGAACCCCTGGGGTGAATTTACAGTTATCCATCCAAATGTCCAGATTGTGTTTGAAGAGGGCCAATGAGGTGCTCTGCTTGCCATGAAGTGGGAGTCTGTTCTAAAGGTGTGGTAACATCTGGGAGACAAATCTGTCCCTCCAGCAGGTACTATTAATGCCGCATACCTGATTAAGGCCATTAGAGTGAGTAACCTGTGTACCATTTGACTTATGGATATGCAGCATTTCCAGTAAAGCAGGGTCAAAGTTTGCCTTATATGCAAGGCAGAGGTCACTTGTGAGTAGTCTGTATGAAGCAGAATAAAGTGATTGTGATTTCAAACGATCTTCATAGGACAGATGATGAAGACCTTGAATTTTCCTTATGAAGAACCTTTGTGGTCTCTCCAATTCCTGTAGGTGCTTGGATAGGTACATACCAAAAGGGGCATTGTACTCATTCATTGGCCCAATGACAGAAGAGTACAGGGAGGTTATAACTTCTTTTCTTCTGGAGGCAATGCCCTTACTTATGAGATGAGCAATATAGAATGCACTTCCTACCACTGTAGAGACATGGTGATCAAAGGTAAGGTTGCTGTCAACCTGTGTGTCCAGGTCTCTCACCACTGAGTGCATAATTAGGATGTTGTTATTGATGTAGTAGTTAGCAAGAACATCAGTCTTACCGAAAGGGATGATAATACATTTTTTTGCATTGAGTTTAAGGCCATGACTTTGGCACCAGTCATTTGTTTAAGTAAGACCCTCTTGTAGGATGTTGACATTGTTTGGAGATGCTATGACTGCTCCCAGTTTGCAGTCATCAGCAAACTGCCAGCCACAGACCTTTAACTTTAGCTTGCACTTCTGATAGATTCCAAACAGTAGAGGTCCCAGGACTGATCCCTGTGGAACACCACTGGTTACAGGTCTGCTGTTGGAGGTGGATTCCTCTATTTTGACTATATGGGTTCTATCAGTGAGCCTGTTAGTGACCTATCTAATGATATACGGGTTGATACCTAGCTGGGTGAGTTTGTCAGTTATGCATGAGTGGGGGATAGTGTCAAAAGCCTTAGCTAAGTCTAGGTAGGCTATATGCACAGATTTCCCCTCATCAAGGGCCTTGGTGACTGTCTCGAAGAAGTCCACCAGGTTTAACAGGCATGATCTCCCTTTGACAAATCCAAACTGAGTAGGGTCTAGTGTTTGGAGGTTACCAATATCTTTGTTGATAAGGTCCATGATGATTCTCTGCATGGCCTTGCAGATAAGGCCAGTCAGGCTAATAGGTCTATAGTCTCTGGGGTCAGTGGAAGCACCACTTTGTGCAAGGGGATAACAGTGGCCTTTTTCCATTCAGCTGGGATGAAGTCAGTGTTTAGACTATGACTGAAAAGAGTACCCAATGACATTGCTAATTTTTGTTTGAGCCCATGTAGGACTCAGCATGGCATGTTATCAGGTCCCATGGATGCTGTGTTTTTAACCTTAGAGAGGGCATTCACAACTTGCTCTTTAGAGATACAAGGTAGAAGACAGATAGTAGGGATGTCTTGGGGTAAGTGTGGTGGGGACAGAGGAGTGACGTTTTCACAGAGCCTGTCAGCTAACAGCTTAGCAATGTCCACAGGCTCGATATATGTGGTATCATTAACTACCAGTTTGGCAAAAATCTGGGCCTTTCCTTTTAGGTTACTGATGTAACTAAAGAATGCCTTATGGGTGTCCTTAGTCGAGGAAGCTAATTTGGATTCATAGTTAGCTTTGGGGAACTTCACAAGAAGTCTTATTTGCTTGTTTAAGCTGAGAAGAGAATGTTTCCAGTTCAGGGCTCGCTCTCTCTTACTCTTAGACAGAAATTTCTTCCTCTTATTGTAAAACCTGTTAAATGCAGTTGTCCACCAGACAGGTTTTCTCTTCCTTGAGGAGATTCTTTTGGTCCTGTCAGGTACAGCCGAGTCAATGCAGATGTCCAGGTGTTTGTATAAAGCCTTTGTGTAGAAACTGGCATAGTTGCCAGTTCTATCTGAGGAGGGAGGTGCAGTGAAGCTATTTATACCATCCCATAAGAGGTTATAATCTGTTTTGGAGAAGGTTTTTAGTTTAGTTGGCGCTGTGGGGGGGAGTCAGATGTGATAGTAACTTTGAATGAGACTGATTTATGGTCAGATCTCATCAGAGAAGACCTCACAATGGGTATGTTACAGTGGTCCCCCATACTGGTAAGCACCAGATCTAGGATGCTGGTAACCCTTATGGGGGTTGTGATGCCTGTGCACTGTCCCAGCAATCAAGCAGCCTCAATCCTCACCACTAACACCAGTGAGGGGCATCCATATAGGAAAAAGGGTAATAAATACACACACAGTAAAGTACAATTTCCCTTAAGAGCACATAGAGATCACAGTCAGTCTGGGGCTGGTTTCTCCCCTTCTCTCCAGGTCCCCAATAAGACTCCCCACTGGCACAGCTTTAGGGTCCAGATCCCAGCTTAGTGGGCAAGCTAAAACCTCCAGCACCCTCTCTGTCCAACCAGTGCTTTGTGTCCCTGCCCAAGTAGCTGACATACACACACTTTGAGATAAGAGTTTATACAGCCCCACAGACACTCCTGGGGAAGGCTGGCACAGGTTATCCAGCTGTGCACCTTTTCTGCCCAGTCTATATGGTAGAAATCACTGCCACCACCCAACTAATATTTATCAGGTACTCAAAGGCCCTTAAAAGAGTGTCCAATTATTACTGTGCAATATTACTATCCAAATGGTAAGTGCAACCTAACAGTCAAGGCTTATTAGAGTGACTTGGCACAGTATCACTATAGACATGCAATGTACTCTTAGAGCTTAAATTAACTCTACATAAAACAGCCACAGTTGAAAGGTTTAAAAAATATTTCATAATAAATAGTAAAAACACAAGACAATATATCTTACTACACAGCACTAGTCAAGAGTTCAGAGATCACAGAGAAATACTTAAAATAATACAGTAGCAAAAGTTCTGATATCACGGAAAAACAAACTAGTCTAATCTTCCTATTTCCTAGCTATATCTGAGAGAAAACACAATTCTAAATAACTTGCATATAGAAACAGGCAGTGCTGGTGATGTTGGATGTTCAAAAGACAAAATGCTCTGAGCTCTCTGATTTTCTCTCTTTAAATTGATAATAAAGATCTGCCTAACATGACATTATTCTTCACACTTCTCTGGTGTTCCCAGGCTAACAGAAACTACATTTACATTTTTTACACCGGGTCAGAAACCAGAGCAATAAAGGACATTTATATATGCAAATTCTAGCCATTAACTCTGGCCTTAATAGGCAGGATGCCTCCCTCTAGACATATCGGCTCTGAATGTTAACATCAAAGACAGTCATGAAATGCTTGACTTAGCTATCTTACAGCAGAGTGCACTGTTGTTACATTTTTGCAGTTCAATAGCCAATGCAGTCTTTTCACATTTAAGAGAAAAAGTCTGTGGCTTACATTAATATTTACAAATGACAGAATTATCAACAAAATTCTGTTTGGCTAGGCTGGCAGCCTTCACGTATCTTCACAGGGGTGTCAACTAACTGGTCCAGGGTAATGGAGTTAATGAAGTCAAGGAACTTCTGGGCAAGTGAGTTTGGGCATGAGTAATTTCCCCACTTAATGGATGGGTAGTTAAAGTCACCCAAAACCATGGTGTTGAATGTATCTTGATAGACTCAAGTAGATCCAAATAGGCAGAGTGGGTGTCCTGATTCATGGAGGGAGTCCTGTAGCTGGCAATGACATGAATAGGTGTCCTACCAACAATTAATTTCACCTGAAGGTATTTCCAGGGAATCATGCTGTCTAACCAATCTGGAGGTGTATCTATCTTTAATGAATATTGATACACCACCTCCTTTAGTTTTCACACCATCAGTTTGTGATCTGAACATGTGAAAGGAGGTGTAGCAGGCTGTACGGATGCTATGTTGTGGTGCTCTCCATAGCCTTGAACCAGCATGGCTTTGTAACTCACAACTCATGTTCAACCCCCGCCAAAAAAAAGAAACTACATCTTTTTTATCAAAATCTCTTTCTCATGAAAACACAAAATTTAAAATTGTCTAAGTCACATCTGTTAGCAAATTATTAGACATGAAAGTGGATGATAATATTAAATTTGACCTCAAATAAAAAATTGCAAAAAAAAAAAAAATCACAACTAAAACTACACTCGCCACTACTTATTTTCCTCATTACTTTATGGCGCTCCCTTCCTTACTGACCTCCAGACAGCACAACAATGTTATAATAAAGTGGCTAAATTTGCAGCAAACACCCCTTTCAGAACTCACCATTGTGTAGCACTAAATAGCCTAAACTGGTTAGAACTACCCCATTGACTCATATATGTACAACTTCTCACCACCTATAAAATTATTCAGCATCCATCTGCTTGTCCAACACTAAATGCTATTCTGCACAATTATGTGCCCACTCAATCATTATGATACATATAAGTTGTATCTGTTCTTAACCAATATTTTCACATTATGTCTAATTTATTGTAATTGTATGAACTGTAGACTTTTTATTTATTTTATTGTACTATTTTTGAAGATTGTAAAATTATTAAAATGTTTTGCAATACTTTGCAGGTTTTCTCCACAGGCCCCCACTGAAAAATGGGCACTTACCCAGTCAGACTTTCCTTGTAATCAAATGTCAATAAATAAATAAGAATGTAAATTGCAACAGTGAGCTTTGGACTTCAAAATCATTGTTACTTGTTTGAAAGGGGATGTGGCTTTTTTTTTCAAAATGCAGGAACTGCAGGAACATCTATCACACTTCTGGTAAGGAACTCGATTCACAGATGCTGACAAGGTGGCAAGGCATGCATTCTGCATTTAGTACAGTCCAACAAATATATACAGGATACAAGTAATGTAATACTCATTCAATGATTTTTTTTTTTGTATTGAAAAAGTCATTTGTCAATTGTCATTTATAAATACAGCATTTGTAAGTGACAAATTGTAGAAGAAATGGATCACTGAAACTGAATTCCATGTAATTTGACATTGCATTTGTACATGGAAGCTACTTAAAAAAAGATTGCTCAACTGACATTCTATGACTTATACTCTGCATATACTTGTGATTGCAGGGATTTTTTGCATTTTCAGTCATAGAATGGCATTTGAAACTAAGTAAGCAAGATTTGTACACGCCATACCTCTCGATTTTCTCAGATTTTAGCCTCAACATTTTGCTTTGTCCTTTCTTAACCTCTTGGCACAAGAACTCTGGACAAAGTAAAATAATGAGAGAAAATGCTCAAAATCATGGACAGATTTTAAATATCACTTTTATAAGCATGAAACGTTAGTAGACTACGTGTTTGTTTTCAATAGCAAGCCTTTTTTTTAAGGATATGAAGTCTGAAACTCAAATGTCTCTCATTATTTAGTGAATACAATCCTCAATGATTTTTCAGAAATCTATAAATTTTATGAGGAACAGACCAAAATATGAGGCAAAAATCTGGACATTCTGTGCAAAACTACACAGCTGAGATATATGGTTCTTCATAAGCACCCCAATTTTGGGAGAAAATGTGGTGGATTACACTCAACTCTAACGATTGTGATTATTTATTATGCACTTCATTTACTTCAGAAAATGCATGCTAGGGGTGTGGCCAATATGGCTAACTGACAACAGCAACTATTGAAAGCTCCGTGACTAAAAACATTTCTCTGGCAGAAAATATAATAAAAAAAAATAAAATTTGGAAATACTTGTTAGTAAATTGTATTCAATAATAGTCAGAGAAAAGATTTATACCTTCAAGTTCTTCAAAAGCTGTAATTCTCCTGTCAAAATTTCAACTGCTTGGTTAAGAGAGAAGAGGCATAAAAACTTCAACCACTCAAGAAATAGTACTTAGGATTCTTGGGTTAAAAAGGCATTCAGTCACTAACATCTATGCAGGATATATTATTTAAAATGGACAAACTGGATACCAAAACTGAAAGTTTCAAAGAGGCAAGAAAGAAGATGGAACATTTAATAATGCTTATGAAACAACAAAGTGCACAAATTAGCAGTATGGAAGAAGCTTTAAATGATCATGAAGGGAAAATATCTGAAGGTGACTCTCAGACTGAATTTCTTTTAAAACAAAATAACTGGCTCATAGATAAAGTTGATGACTTAGAAAACAGACTGAGATGAAATAACATTAGAATTCATGGTAACCTGAAAAGGGGTCTATATTAGTACAGTGAAAGTTTAGCTTGTCGAACACCGAAATGTCGACAGTTAAACAGAAAAAGCTTACAACTAAGAAAGGCCAGTTACGTGAATTTCTTCATAGGGAAAATATTCGCTTAGCTGTTATCAGGAATTTGCCCTTTTCCCCAATGTACAGCGATCTCGGAGTTGGTATATTTAGTAGGGGGTACTGGCGGCACAAACCCCCACACTGGGGGGGGGAAGCCCCCCACTTAATTAAGGTTTAAAAGTTTGTTTTAGTGTCCGATGGCCAAGTGAAGTTTTTCCCTATGAAAAACTTTGGGCAAGTGGCCGTGTGTTCAACAAGCTAAACAGTCGATTTTATAATACAGACTCCCTGAAAAGTATGAGGGAGACAATAAAATACACTTCTTACAATCTAGCTACATAAAACATTACATCTACCTGAAACTTTATATTTTGGAATTGAAAGGGCACATTGATCCCATAGAGCACCTTCAAAGAAGGAAAGCTAACTAGTACATTCAATTATATTAAGTTTATAGATGGCTTAGAAAAACATCAAATATTAAAACAGCATGATCTAGCCCACCTATTGAAATAGGTGAACATGTAGTCAGGTTTGGCAATGATTATTCTAGTAAAGTAATGTGTAAAAGAAAATCCTGCTTACCACTGATCAAGGAACTTAAAAAGAACACTATTAAAGCCACTTTGGTGTTTCCTGCAAAGATCAAATTATTTGTTTCTGAAGGAACTAAAATATTTGACACTCTGGAGGAGGCATCCACTTTTGTCAACAAATATAAAATCCTTAATAATACTGGAGAAATGGATTAGAAGAGTATATCTCTTAAGAGACAGAGTGAGATGAATTAATGGAAAACTGTTTCTAAAATTAAAAAGCTTAAAAACAATTGACTTTTATTCTCTGATTGTAGGAGTTTTATTTTCTGAAACAATAGAGTTACCCTCTTAGTTAAAGGCTTGTATTGGACTTTAGGCTTCAAAATATTTGTAAGTAAATATTTATATTTTAAGCTAAAACATTTTTATGACAAGGAATATAAATGGTTAGTTTTATTGTTTTACTATATTTACAGTGAAAGACCTAATATGCTTCCCCTTCCAAAGACATGCATCTGGACCATTTCTCCCTGGGCCTCCACTGAAAATAGGCTCTGCCCTAGTCGGACTTTTCCCCATCAATACGTTAAATAAATAAATTAAATATTTTATTTAACTAAACTTATAAACGTATTTATAAATGTTAAACAAATAATTCCTGTAACAGAATGCCATTAAATTATAAGCAATAGGATTAGTAACTTGAAGACTATATAAGTTAACAATTTTATTTGTTTAACTTAGCTTTGCATGTGCATTGCTTGGATAACTGAATATCGGATATAAGTAATACGCCAATTAGAAGTGTTAAAGTGCTGGTGATTTTCTTTTCTTGGTTCTTGTGTAACACATTCCTTTCATAGGTTGTTTATGAAGCAAGTAACACTTAAAAAAGTTTGAGAACAAAAGAATGTTTCAGTTGTGTGAGAATGCCTAGATTATTGCTTCCCACCTGCTTCTTGAGCTGTTCTGAAGAAATTTAAGTCAAAGTTTATCACTGATGTCTGTGAAAACACAACGAGAATTGGTAAAACAAAAGCTATAGTAATGTTTTATATACAGCTGCTACTGACACATAATTTGCTTACATTTTGCTGAATGTTGATACTTATGCTGTAGTACTATTAACTCTAACTGTACATATTAATGGAAGGAAGTACAGGTATTTGTTTGTTACTTATTAGAAGAGTTTAAAATAATTAAGATGAATGAGAAAACATACAGAGAAAAATAGCAGCTACTGTGTGCTGTGAGTTGTCATTCGCACATGATGTAATCAAATTCTAATGTCAGGATGTTCTTAGATTAGCACAACAGTTCATAGTAGCTAAACACACACATTCAAATTAAACAAGTAGGAACTCTTATATATAGTCAAGATTGCTTGTAATACTAGAATTAACAAGAAGACTAAACATCTTATGAATAGTATGCATATGCACAGGGAATGAAACATCTGCTATGTAAGATTGATAAAACAACAGTATGAATAAATTAAGAAATATATACACATATTGTAATCTCTAATATAGAGCTGATAATTAAATAGCTCTTTGGAGATTTTAGAAATGCAAGTTATACAGAATAAGGTAAAGATTAGTGGGCAAATCAGACAGAAAATATATTTAATAACAAACTACTTATAAAAAGATCTGTATTACATATACCTGCATATGGCAGAAATGTGAATGTACAAAATCTCATATTATCTACATAGAAAATTATATACAAATATTTGAAAATATAAAGAAAGCTGAAATTTGAAGCATGTTAACTTTGAAGCTTTTTGTATAATGTATGTTATTAGATTCACTAATACTACCTAAAATAACTCATTTCATAAGTTGGAGTTGAAATCTGAGTGTTATATTGCTGAATCGGTACATCCATTTTGATAAAAAGTAAAGTAAAATTTTCAATATGTTTGAACCTGGGAAGGGAGAATGGAAATTTATGAAGCATATTGTAACTTTTTAATAAAATATAGATAGCAAATTGACTCCATAGAAATAAGAAGACATTCTCTTTGACCTCAGTAATGTACATATTTTATGGATTAGTTTAATAAGCCAAAAGATTTTTAAATATTTTGATTTGTATTATATTAAGAGTGTTATACAATTTAAAAATTATCTTTGTCATTCAGACCTGATTGTGTTAACAACTGTGAATACAGTTTTGTGGCTGAAGATGACTTAGATTCGAAGGAATGCTGCTGGCAGGTTAAGTTAAATGCCTTCAGGTTCATAAGTCTGAATGACAAAGAGAATTTTGAAATCATGCTGGATAGAAAAGTGTTAAAACACTGATTTAATTACTGATGTCAGTTATTGATTTGATATGTAAATATTGGTAGTAATGTAATGTAGATGGTCAGATGAAGTTCCAGTGTGAGCGAAAGCACTTATTACTGTTCTCTCATTAAATTGTGTTTTTTTAGTTTCAACTAGTTTTTATTTTTTGAATGTTAAGATAGTGTTGGAGGAATGCATTAGAGTCTCATATATACCATTAAATTGATATGGTGGATAAATGTGTCATATTATTCTTTAATTGAAATCTTTTTAAATACACATTATGTATAGTTTTAATCAATGTGTCTCTTAATGTAAATGGATTAAATAATGGCCACAAAAGGAAATCATTAATGAGATATCTAAAATTAAACAGAGGAGACATTTTACTTTTGCAAGAGACTCACCTGATAGATAAAGGTTTACAATATTGAAATAACTTAGGCTACAAAATGCTATTTGCTTCTTTTAACAAGAAGAGGAGAAGAACTGTTATACTTTGGAGTAAATCTACTGTAATGTGTAAGGTCATGGAATCCATTAATGACCCAAAGAAATGTATACATTTCCAATAATTAAATATAATGGCATACTCTGTACCCTCACAAAATTTTACTGGATCTGTGGAAAAGGTACAAGAGTGGCTAAAGATCCCTTAAACCTACTATACAGTCATTGGAAGGGTAGTTTAATTTTAACAGGGGATTTTAACTGCACATCTAGTATAGAAGATACAAATGAACAGAAGAAATCTAAAATTCTGGCATCAACAGATGTGTTAGTAATAATAATATAGTTGATTTAACAGTAAAAGCAGAAGATAAGCCACTGTTCTTCACTCATTATTCTTACGTACACGGAATGCAAACTAGAATTGATAGGATGTATGCTTCTACAGATTTACTTAATACAGTAAATTATTTTAAAACTATTCCTTGTCCTTTATCTAATCATAATACACTAAGTACTAATATATTAATGGATATAAGGAAATTTCAGATTTCTAAAATCCCAGTGTATATGATGAAATTAAAAGAATTTAAAAGTTATCTTAAGGAACAAATTGAGAATTTTGTATCTTTGAATGATAGTGGTCAGGTTAGTAAAATCATATTATGAGACTCCTTCAAAATGCATGTTAAAGATAGAATGGGAAGGTGGACTAGTAATAAAATGAAAGAGTGGGATAAAGATTTGTAAGAAGTACAAGATGAAATATACAAAGTGAGGTTTGAACAACAAAGAAATTAGCTAATACTAATGTCATTAAAAATGAATGACTAAATATCAGTTTCAATGCATGCAGTGGAGATAGCTTTAGAAAAAATAAAATTGCACAGTTATGTGAGGTCTTCAAAAAATCTAGATAGATTAGCTAATAAAAGTAAGATGTTAACAAGCACATATCAATAATATCCAAAATCCTCAGACTAATAAGGTTACATAAGACATAGGGGAAATACCTAATATTAAAAAAAATCCATCAGGATCTTAATAAAGATAATAAGCTTGATGATTACAAAACTGACAGGTATTTGAAGAAAATGTTACTAATAACCTTAATGACAAACAAATATCTATGTTGAATAAACCTATTATCCTAATAGAAGTTAAAAAAGGGGAAATGGTAAAGATCCAGGGTTAGATGGTTCAAGGATTGACTTATATAGTCTGCTTCCTTTTAATATTATACAATTACTGAGTGACATTTTCAGGATAATTCAGAGTGACAAAGTAATTCCTCCCTCATGGAAATCTCACCTATACATAAGGAAAAGATAAGTTAGTTTCCACATATAGACCTTTTTGTTATTAAATGTAGACTACAAAATATTTACTTCCATCTTTACTACAAGATTAAGAAAAAATCATAGATTAATTAATAAAGATCAAACAGGATTTATAGTCAGTAAATTAATGCATGAAAAAGGGTAGTAACTATCTTAGATTTATCAAAAGAAATGAACATGAAATTGTCCCAAATTAGCTTAGATATTGAGAGAACTTTTGATTCTGTACATTGGAATTACTTGTTTAAAAGTTTAGAAGCATTTGCATTTTCAGAACAATTTATTGGCATATTAAAATAGACCTGTATAAAGACTCCAATACATATGTTAAGATTAAATATTACATTTCTCAGTAATTCACTTTAAACAAAGGCACAATGCAAGGGTGTCCTTTGTTCTCTCCACCATTTACATCACTTATGAACCCTTAGTTAATAGTAAAAGAAGCAATGAAAAAAAATATGGATTCTCAATTAGCAAGGATTGTCAATCTGAAATATATCTTTTGTATATATTTTACTAACTAGATTTAAATTATTTAATTGAAGAAATAGATGAGGAAATTGAAAAGTTGCAAGTACTGCTGCTGAAATTTTATAATAATACAACTGAAACTTTAGTGTTAAAGCAATTTCTAGATATAAATATAAATTGGGAAGGACAAGAACTAAAATATTTAGGAATAAAAATGTATCAAGATGTGAATAAGATTATTAATAATAATTTTGAAAAAAATAGTTGGTGTTACTGCTTTTTAAAAACAGAATGCTTTTTTTTTACTTTCAAAGGTAGGTTAATACTTACTAAAGTTATTATATTACCCAATATTATATAAATATTGAATTCAATAGCTTTAATACCTGACAAAATACTTTTAAAGAAAATGTGAAAAATGTTAACTTTATTCTTATGGTATCCTAAAAAGCTGAGAATTTCTTATAGAAATCATATAAGCGTATTGGAGTATGGTGGCATTTGCTTCCCAGATATATAATCTTATTCTACTACTGCAAAATGTAATTGTATGATACTCTGGATAGACTCAACTTTTACTAGTCAATGGAAAACTATTCAGGAGCAGATTTGACTAAATTTTTGTAAGTTTATCAAATCAGCTAAATTAGACATCTGTAACAATCCTTTCATTTGGTTAATACAATTTATCTAAGAAGGAAATTAATTTCAATCTTTAGACACTCCATATATGAAAATTCTTAAAATAGTTAAGAAATAGGATGTGATGTCAATCCCCCCTTTATTCTCACATATGGGTCGGATCTGATCCCTTGGATCAATCTCAGCCTTATATAGAAACGTGTGGTCTCCAGCTAAGCTCTTGGGAAGTCTACCCTTCCCAGGACACACCTTCCCATTACCTCAGATCTCATTTGCTGCTTCACTGGAGATGTGGGCCCTCGCTAGCTCTGTGTTAAGTGAAATTTTTTTTTCACTTTTTACTTTATATTTCTTTATAATTTATATTTCTTAGAAGTTTTAACACCCTATTTAGCTTAATTCTTGTAGAGAGTTAAAGACTATACCCTTCCTACCCTCCTAACACCTATTTTTTATACATGGCATTTCCCCCTTCTAATCTTTAGCTAAAAAAATGTTTGCTAGTTTAGCATTTCTTTTAGTTTAGAGAGATCACTGTTTTTATTAGAACTTTTCTATCCTTCCTTTCCTTTCTATCTTTATATATATATATATATATATATATATATATATAAAACTCTTTTCATAGTAAAAGTTTATTGTTGGGATTGTTAAAGTTTGTTGTTGTGATTGTTATTAATATTAGGTACTGCTTATTTCAATATGTCTCAAAATGACAAGGCAGACAAACTGTTAGGGTTTAAAAAGTGCACTCAGTGTGGGAAGAAAATGCCCTTGAGTGACTCTCACATTTTATGTGTTTGTTGTTTAGGGCTGTTACATTTGCAGGAGTCCTGCAATATATGTCACACATTCAAACAAACAGCTCTCTCAGAAAGGTGTAATAAGCTTATGTTAAAAGGTATGATAATAGACCACTTTACTGAAGCAATTTCAGGTAGCAAGGAGTCCTCTAAATCTGGTTCTGCTTCATGTTTTTGTACTCAAAAGTTGGATAGACCAAAGAAAAGATCTTCTGCTCCAACAAAATCTTCAGAGCTGGCAGAAAAAAATGGCTAATTTGTCTGCCCCAATGGTTCTTTCTGTGCAGTCAACTCGTGGATCTGAGGGAACTTTGAAGTATTCTAAGTTATCGGCTGTGATTCCCTCATCTTCAATATTTGGAACTACATGGAGCCGATCACCTTTAAAAAGAGTGTCCTCTCGGCTCCCATCTTCAATCTTTCAGAAGTCACCAACCCTTTCCACCCGTTCATTTAGAAGTCTTTCTGATGAAGACATGGATAGGGTGGTTAACATGCTGTTGAAGACACTAGCTTTAGCTAAGTTATTCCTGGATATGAGCCCAGGAGCTTCAGATCCAGTGGAGTCACCCCCTTCTACTGCTCCTTCTCTTTCTTCTCTGACCTGACTCTCAAGTTCAGAGCAGGGAGATCCTGAAGTCCAGAGTGTGGCCTTGTCAGATCAGACTCCCACTCTTTTTTCTGCACCGACTTCAGCTCTGAGTTCCTCTGCTCTGTCAGAGCAGAAGGAATCTGGGAGATGTAGCTCTCTGCCTAGACCTGGGGGCATGGATCCAACCTCTTTTTCAGACCTTGCATCGCAGAGCTTCGGCATGGTTCAGCTCATCTCCTACCTTGGTCTCGGATCTTCCTTCCTCACATCACAGAGGACCCTTGGTTCCGATGGCTTTTTTGTCAGCTCTGGGGAGCTCCTTGAATCAGGGGCAAGGAGCATTTGAGGCCATAAGGAGAGCTTTGACTGCTTCTCAGTCAAGGGTGCAATCTTCCCAGGATCTCCCTTCCCCTACCAGTGCCTTCTGCCTCTCACTCACCTCTTCCACAGGGACAGTGGGTTCCCAAGAATCAGGATGTCCCTGGGGAGACCCCCATCTCTTCTGAAACTTCTCCAGATTGTCCCACTGAAGAAGTCCCTCAGAAGACAACCTGCAAGAAGAAGCATTTAGACTCCCTGGAGGAGTCCAGCCTCATCAAGGTCAGTATTTGTGGTGGTGAAGGGCCCCCATGGTCCCCTCCTGAGGATGTCTCATTTGGAGACATCCTATTCATGTTAAAACAGAGAGGTGGCTGGGAGTCCAACACCCCCTTCAGTGGAGGAGTCAACATACCTGAAGGCTTTCGGTCCTGCCCTTCTACCTCTTGGGTGTCCCCGCCTTCTGATGAGCTTATTGAATTAATCTCTCAGAAGGCATAGGAGGTCCCAGACACCATTGATCCTACCCTGAGAAGGCTAAATAAGTATGTCACCTCACCCTCAAATAAACAGTTTCTTACTAAGGGATTTGCGGTAGATGCCATAGTTGTGGCTGCAGTGACTAAAAAGAAACTTTCTGAGACCAGTTCCACTATTCATCCTCCTAATAATGATTGTAGGATGATGGATAGATATGGAAAGCACGTTTTTTTCTTTGGTGGGCTTTACTTTGTGCTTCCTGAATTATTTGACACATTTTACTAGGCTGCAAAGGGATCTCCTGAAGGAACTATCAGATACTCTACAAGGAACTCTGGCTGATGAGGTTACAGATAAAGTAGCCTCTCAGCTCACCACCCAAAATTCGGTTGTTAACTCCTCCATGAGACTGATTTCATATGCAGTGGATGGAGCAAGTAGAGCCGCAGGTTCAGGTATCTCTATTAGGATGTAGGACTGGATGTGACTTTGTGATTTCATGGAGCCTTTCAAGTCTTCCTTTGTGAATGCCCCCTTTGATGGCTCATCTCTTTTTGAGCCCAAAGTGAAAGAAATGCTCATAAGGTGTGAACAGGAAGGCAACACCTTGTCTGCCTCATAAGTACGTTTTTCCACTCTGACCAGACCTTATCCCAAAGGCCAAAAAGTTAGTGGAAAAATGTGGTTCTGAAAAACTCAATGGTCTTTCCAGGACACACAGGGTGAAAGTTCCCCCAGAGGCAGAGGAGGGAACAATAATGGAAAATGCCACCCTCACAGCAGGAGAGGTCTGCAAAATCAGGGCTCTAGAGGTTCCTACTTTGGCAAGCCCTTTCAGTGCTCCTGAAAGGAGGCTTGATTGCTCACCTCTGGAGGCAATCAAGGGTTGGCTTTCTCTGCACCCACTGGCCTGGCTACACATTGCAAATGACAAATAAGTGCATCAAATAATATCCAGAGTTTACTTCATCCCTTTTGTCCTTCCCCTTCATCAGAACAAAAGAATCCTGGCTGTGACACCCAGTCAAAGGGATAAAGCAACCAAAGAAGTACAAAAGTTGCTAGACAAAATAGTCATCTAAGAAGTCCCCTTAGACCAGCAAGGATTCGGAACTTACTCAAGATTATTTTTGGTGCAAATGAAAACTGGAGTGGAGACCTATTCTGGATCTCAGCAATCTAAACAAGTCGATCAAAAGAGCAAGTTTTGAATGGGCACTTTACAGTCTATTCTTCCTTTTCTAGGAAAAGATGATTGGATGTGCTCGATAGACCTTCAGGATGTATACAACCATCTAAAAATGGGCAGATGCTCCAGAAGGCATCTGTGCTTCCAGCTGGGAGCCAGTCATTACCACTTTTGAGCTCTGCCCTTTGGTCTCACTACAGCCCCCAGGGTGTTCAAATGCATGGCAGTAGTTGCAACTCACTTGAGATGTCAATGATTCCAGGTGTTTCCATACTTAGATGACTGGCTCCTAATTGCCACAACCAGGCATCAACTCTTAAGGGTAAGAAAAACTACTATAAATCTTTGCTCTCATCTAAGAATCATAATACATCTCAAAAAATCTGCTCTAAAACCCTGTCAAAATCTGATTTTCATAGGAGCATACTTTGATACAAGAAAAATTATAGCTAAACTTTCATCCAACAGAATTACTTCATTTAGAAATCAGGTAAGGGTTCTTATTCATAAGAAAAGAGCATCTACAAAATTAGTACTACAAGTCTTGGGAACTAAGGCAGCTTCGATAGTACTGGTACCTCTAGCTCGCCTTCATATACAAATCCTGCAGTGGTTGTTGTTGGCCCAACAATCCTTTCTAGAATTACAAATGTCTCACAAGATCTTGATTACCGATGTATGCAGAAAAGATCTTCATTGGTGGAACCATTTTGATCGAGTCAGTCATGGTCGCCCATTTGTACCCAATCAGCCTCAGACCACGGTGACCACAGATGCCTCTCAGATAGGGTGGAGAAGCATTATCTGGGAAGGACAGTCCAAGGCACCTGGTCCCCCAACTAGGCCCATATGCATATACATGTTCTAGAGATGAAAGCAGTGCTTCTAGCATTGCAATTTTTTCAAGACTGTCTTCCTCTGGGAACAATAGCAGTCCAGTAAGACAACATGTTGGTAGTCTGGTACGTCACCAAACAGGGAGGAACCAGATCTTATCCCCTTTGTCGGAATCCCTCTGAGTTTGGCAATGGGTGATATCTTCCAATCACTTTCTGATAGGAATGCACATTCCAGGGAAATCCAATGTGATAGTGGACAAGCTCAGCAGGGCAATTCTGATGACTCTTGAGTGGTCCCTCAAACAAGAAGTTGTGAAAAAGATTTTCCAGAAATGGGGTCAGCATTGCTGCAGTCTCTTTGCATCACCCATGAACAACAAATGCAGCAGCTACTTTGCCCTAATCCCCCCTCAGGGGGAGTCACTGAGGGATGCACTGGTACATGATTGGCCCCTGGGACTTTTGTATGCTTATCCTCCAACCTCCTTGATTCCTAAAGTATTACAGAAAGCAAATATGTTAAAGAGAACAATCATACTCATTGCCCCTTATAGGCCCCAGCAGGTTTGTTTTCCCTTTCTTTGGCATCACCTTCAGAAAGATCCATGGATTCTGGACCCAGTTCCAAACCTACTTTCTCATCCACAAGAGATGGTTCCTCCGGACTTGAAAAATCTAAAAACTGACAGCATGGCTGCTCTGATTCTAATGATAGCCAGGCATCTTCTTTTATCTTCTCCAGTGAGACACATTTTACTCTCTTCACATAAATCTTCCACAAAGAAACTTTACAGAAGCAAGTGGAAAAGGTTTGCCGTGTGGACCATGAACAATAATGTTGATCATTTTACTGCTTCACTTCACTTCATTCTGAAATTTCTAGTGAGTCTTTTTAATGAAGGTGCTGCTGCAGCTACTGTAAGAGTTTAATTAGCTGCGATTTCTAATTATCATCTAGGAGAGAATGGTTCTCCTATCATGTCCCATAAGCTTTGCAAGACATTTTTAAAAGGAGTTTTTTTGCTGAAACCACCTTATAAAGGTCCTCCCCTTGGGATTTGAATTTTGTATTATGTCATATGATTCATTCTCTGTTTGAGCCTTCAGCAAACTGTGAGTTAAAATTCTTGACATGGAAAACAATTTTTCTGGTGGCTATTACTTCAGTAAGAAGAGTATCTGAGTTACAAGCATTGTCTATAAAGCCACCCTATTTGCTATTTCATAAGGATAGAGTTTCATTACAAACTAACCCTTCTTTTCTGCCCAAAGTAGTCTCTGAATCTAATCTCAATCAGTTCATTGAACTGTCAGGTTTTTCCTCAGTTTACAAAGCAAAGGGGAATATTTGTTACACTTATTAGATGTTCACAGACAATTGCGTTTTTACTTGCATAGAACAAAGGATTTTGGGGAAAACAGATCAGTTGTTCATTTCCTTTTCTGAAGCAAGAAAAGGCTTGCCAGTGTCCAAAGTTACCTTGTCAAAATGGCTCTCCTGATTGTATAGCTTTTATTTATAAAACTCAAAATAAACAATTGCCTAAACCAGTCAAAGCACATTCTACAAGAGCTGTGGCTACTTCTTCAGCTTTTCTGGCCAGATAACCTTTAGACAATATTTGCACAGCAGCCACATGGTCAAACACCCATACTTTTATTGTTCATTACAACGTGGATTTGGTCTTCAGGGATAGAGCTTCTTTTGGATCAATGGTTTTGAGGAATATTCTTCCATGTGCCACCCTAGATTCAGGTTGCTAGGGATGCTGTCTCATATCTGAGAATAAAGGCGAGATTGATAACATCACATAAAGAAGTTATGTACTTACCATAACTTTCCATGTATGTTGTCCATCTCTGCTTTTATTCTCACAACCCTCCCACCAGTCCCCTCCTAGACTCCTGGAAGAACAGGTGTTACAAACTGAGATCTTCAAGGACTCCTCGTTATTCGAAATGTTTCTTTAAGTACTTTGAATGGTATTACTTCTGTCTTCTATATAACCACCGGCTACTTTATTGGACAAACAAGACATGAAGTAATGGTGAGGTGCATTCTGGGAAGGGTAGAATGCACAAGAGCTTAGTTGGAGGCCATGAGCTTATGCATTAGGCCGAGATAGATCATAGGGACTGGATCAAACACATATGTGAGAATAAAGGCGGAGATGGACAACACACATGGAACGTTATGATAAGTACATAACTTCTTTTTTTAAAACTCCATTAATATCAAAATGGAAATTTTTGTGCTTTCCAAACTCAGAACAATGTTAAACTGAATTTACTAAAAAGGAATGGATTAGTATTATGGTCTGATTGCTTTGAAAAAAGGAAAAGCTGAGTCACCAGTATAGTTAATGAAAGATTACAAGTTGTATGAATCTGTTAACCAGTTAATGTTATCCATCAGTAAGAAACTAAATGAATTTGTAGATGACATGAGTGAAGAGGAACAGAACGCTATTCCCTCATTATATGAATGCCATAATTGAAGGTAAATTGACCTACAGTGGAAGCTTGTCTAAGTTATATGTTAATTATAAATAATAATAATAATTCTGATGCAAGGTTCTGGAACTTTTTAGATAGTAGTGGACTGAGTGACTCAATAGATGGTAAGAATAAAACATTGTTACTTAAATCAGTTAGTCAAATTCTTCAGGTTTATACTAGAAAGTTTTTTTATGTGGAAATATATACATATAATGTTTGTTACTCCCTATAAAATCTCAACATTTAGTAAAATGACTTCTTCAGTCTGTTGGAGATGTAGTAAAGATGTAAAAGCTGATCAGACTCACGTGTTTACAGACTGTGAAAAATTAAATGCATATTGGGAAGAGATAAATATGTTTTTGAGGGGTTATGGTCTGATAATGGTGCTTTAACTAGATTATACTAATCAATGTTCCATTTCCTTTATTTATAAAAACAAACAAGTGGAGTCTTCTGGCAGTAGATAGAAAAGTTATTACAAAACAATGGATATCAAATTCAGTTCCTACATGCATAGAATTTTTAAATTTAACAGCAATACTATGTAAAACAAGTGATCAAGATAAGACCTATAAATCATATTAAGATGTTTAGTGGTTGGGATAATCTTGACATGTTGCTATTGAAATACCAAGACTCTAAATGTGTGGGACTTCCAAGATGGCTGCACATTGAGTAACAGCTTAATTCTATTTCTCCCAGTGTGAAAACAGAAACTCAGTAGAGAAGGCCAGTAGACTTGTATTTATGGGTAAATTTCAGTAACTGGCTAGTTAGTGTACTGCCTGGATGCCAGGGAAAATCAGCTGCAAAAAGTAAGGAATAAACACTGACCAGGGAAAGTTCTCCAGCTGTTCAGCAAAAAGCAATGCAACCTCCCGACATGAATTACAGTAACCTACAGGAAGATATAGGACAACTGCACAGAAATGTGGTTAAAATAAATAAAGCACTTATGGAGTATATTAACACAAACAGCAAAAGGCTGGAAAAAATGGAAGACATTTTAAACAAATATTCAGATGAAGTGATAAAGTTGCAAAAAACAGAAGTCAAAATGAAAAAAAGGCTGTCTAAATATTAGCTCAGGAAGAGATGTTTAAAAAATAATAGAATTAGAGGACAGAGCACATAGGAAAAACATGAGATTTTCAGCTATACCAGAGAAGCTGGAAGGAACAGACTGCATTAATTTTATGAAAGCACAAATAAGTAACTGGACTGGTATTCCACAGCAGGAGTTGTTAGTTGAAAGGGCACATCATGTATATGCTCCAACCCTGGCTATGAGAAAGCAACCTTTAATAGTAAAGATGCAATCCTACCAGCAGAAGGAGATGATTTTGACAAAACTGTGGCAGAAGGACAAAGTACTAAAAGTGGGAGACAGCAGAGTGTTTGTGTAGAATGATTACTCACTGTACACCAGGCAGAAGAGAAACAAATTTATTCCAGTATTCCAGAAATGTCAAGATGCAGATGTGAGATTCAAACTGCCGTATCCAGCTGTCTTCATAGGTTCATAGGTTCATAGGTAGGTCCTAGGCTATTGGCCCAAAGGCCTACGTAAGCCTAGCCAACAAGCTTCCCTGGCTTACGCCACCCAAGAAAGTTATTTTCCTGTGCCACTGTCAAGCAGAGACACAGAAGTGATCCCCGGGCTGTATTTCCTATTTCCCATCCACTCATCAAGTTTTTTCGTGAAGAGTGCTAATTAAGAACTTTGCTTGACATAGATGGGGTAGCCTGTTCCAGAGTATGGGAAGTCTCTGGAACAGGAATCTATCCCTCCCGTATGTCCTGTTTATTGTGGTGACAAAGTTTAGGTCCCTAGAGCATGTAGCTCGGAGGGACTGGGATTTCTTTAGGTGTAGCATGTCCAACAGCTCTGGGTTTGATATAGCTTTATATGTTAGGCATTGATCACCTCGAAGTAGGCGATATGCTACAGAGTAAAGCTGGAATTTTTTGAGGCGGTCAGTGTAGTGTATTTGTTTGAGGCCAATAATCCTCTTTGTGAGGTACTTCTGTGGCCTTTCCAGCTGCTGCAGATGTCTTGTGAGGTATATTCCAAAAGGGGCATTGTACTCTATAATGGGTCTAATGAGTGTCAAGTAGAGGGGAACAATGACCTCTTTTTTCCCTGGATGAGAACCCTTTTATGATGAGGTGTGCCATGTAGAAGGACTTCCTGACTACTGTGGCGATGTGACTATCAAAGGAGTGACTACTGTCCACCTGGGTCCCAAGGTCTCTTATCACACATTCAGTGTTAAGTAGATTGATGCCTATGTGGTAGTTCATGGGTACAGAGTTTTTACCAAAGGGGATGACACTGCACATTTTGGCATTGAGCTTGAGGCCATGGCTCTGACACCAGGCATCTGTCTCAGCGAGGCCCTTCTGTAGGATGTCCACATAATTTGGGGACTTGACTATGACTCCTAGTTTGCAGTCATCTGCAAACTTCGCTAGCCAGAGGCCTTTTGTGTTAGCCTGTATGTCAGAGAAGTAGATACCAAACAGGAAAGGTCCCAGGATGGAACCCTGTGGTACTCCACTTGTCACTGCTTTGAGGTCAGATTTGGAGTCTGCAGCTTTTACAGTGTGGGTTCTGTCAGTGAGCCAGTTGGCAACCCATCTTGTCACATAGGGATTTATACCTAGTTTAGTGAGTTTAGCTATAATTTCAGAATGGGGGATGGTGTCGAAAGCATTGGTGAGGTCAAGATAGGCTGTGTGAACCACCTTACCCTCATCTACGGCTTTGGTGACTGCCTCAAAGAAGTCGATCAGGTTCAGGAGGCATGATCTGCCTTTCACAAACCCAAACTGAGTGGGATCCAGAGTTTGGAAGTTACCAATGTCTTTGTTTATGAGTTCCATGATGATACGTTCCATGGCCTTGCAAACCAGGCTCGCCAGGCTAATAGGTCGATAGTTCCTGGGAACAGTGGTGGCTCCCTCTTTATGGAGTGGGATAACTGTTGCTGTGCACCATTCAGTGGGCACAAAGCCTGATGTGAGGCTATTATTGAACATGGTGCTTAGGTGGGGAGCCAGTTCGTTCTGAAGTCTGTGTAAAACGCAGCTTGGGATGTTGTCTGGTCCCATGGATGCTGTGTTTTTGGCTTTAGAGAGTGCAGCTTTTACCTGCTTAGTTGTAATTACAGGCACTCTGCATACCTCCTGTATAGATATGGGCCCTTTAGGGGGTGTGGGGGGTTAAAGTTAGCACTGAACCTATCTGCCAGGATGTTGGCAATATCAGTTGGTTCTATAATTCTCTTGCCATTGTGCTGTAACTCAGATCAGATCTGGGTGTTGCCATTAAGATTCTTGACATAGCTATAGAATGCTTTGTGGTTGTCCTTAGAATTAGTGTCAATTTTGTTTTCGTAGCTAGCTTTTGAGGATCTTATAAGAGATCTCAGCTTCTTACTGAGGCTGACCAGGGAGCTCTTCTACTCATGGGATTTTACTCTCTTTTGCAACAGTTTCTTCCTTCTGTTGTACAGTTTGGTTATGGCAGGGGACCACCAGATTGGCTTCCTTTTTTTGGAGGATAGCATCTTGGTTCTGTTTGGGATAGCATGATCCATGCACTCGTGTAAGTGCTTATAGAGTGCATTTGTGTAGGATTCAGCAGTTGTAACTGTATTGTCCATCCGCATGGGTGTCATGAAGTTCACCACTTCTGTCTTAAGAAGCATGAAGTTGGCTTTGGAGACATTTTTTACCATGGTTTCCTTAATGGGGGGTGGGGGCAGGATGTGGATATCAACGGTGATTAGCTTATGGTTGGATCGGACCAATGAGGAGTTGACTTCAGGTGTGGAACACTCATGTTGGTAATGACTAGGTTTAGGATATTGTTGCCCCTGATGGGGGTGTGGATAAGTTGATCCAGGGCATTGGAGTTTATGAATTCCAGAAAGCGTTGGGCTAAGCAGTTGGTACATGAGTAGTTTTCCCAGTTAATGGTGGGGTAGTTGAAGTCGCCCATTATTAGGGTGTTTGGTTGAACCCTAATATTTCCAGTACATCAAGAAAAGAGGAGTGGGAATCCTGGGGCATGGTGGGGGATCTGTAGCAAGCTACAATTTGGATTGCAGTTTTGCCCAGAGTTAGTTGCACTTGGGTAACCTCGGATGCATTATGCTGAGCAACTAGCCTGGAGGTGTGGATATCCTTAATGAATATGGACATACCTCCACCTTTGGTGCTTCGGTCCAGGTTACATGGCCGAAAAGTGTGGTATCAGTTGTAGTCTGATAGTGCAGGGGTGCTCTCTGGAGCCTTGAACCAGGTCTCAGTCACTGCACAGATATCGATGTTCTCCATTTTATGGAGTGCCTCGAGTGAGTGCATTTTGAGCTTTAGACTTCTAGCATTGAGTAGCATTACCCTCAGTTTTTGCTTGCCTATTCCTGTTATGGTGGTGAATTTGTTATTTGAACCTTGCCTAAAAAAGGCACTATATGGGCAGCAAGAGCCTTAGCCAGTATCCAGAATCCCAGAGGCGACAGGTGCAGGCCATCTGTGGCAAAGCATCGTAGTCTGTCGATCATGTCATCCCAAGCAGACAGATACTGGATCCCCTTGGAATGACACCAGAAGCCAACACTGCCTCCATGGGACCAGATGGTGTCCCGGGCTGTGTCATATGCGGGCTCCAAGATAAATTAACCCCGCGTCTGAATACCCTGTTCAGTCTCAGCCTCTCGACAGGATATGTGCCCATAGTGGTTCCGCTGCACAAGGGTGGGCCCACAACCGACCCTGGGAACTACCAACCAATAAGCCTGAACTACCACATAGGAGGTAACCCCCTGAAATCTGAAGAAGTAATAAGGGATCTAAGGACCCAAGTAGATAGTCAGCTTTCCTTTGATAACCATGCTGCCAAGGTGGTTAGAAAATCCTTCTATGTGACCCATCTGATCACGAAAGGGTTCGCATCAATATCTAAGGATGTAGTGGTGCCCCTCTACTCTTCCCTCATCAGACCCATTATTAAGTACAATGCACCAATTGGAATGTACCTGGCTAGGCAGCTCCAGCAGCTGAAGAGACCACAGAGGTACCTCACTAAGAGGATTACTGGCCTCAAACAGTTGCCCTATGCAGCATGATTGAAAACACTAAGGCTTTTCTCTGTTGCATACTGCCTTCTCAGAGGCGATCTCTGTCTAACATACAGAGCCATGTCCAACCCAGAACTGTTGAACATGCTCCATCTTAGCAAAACCAAATCTATTCGAGCTACACGCTCCAGGGATATAAACCTCAGCACAACAATGAATAAAACATGCTGGAGGGATAGATTCCCTTCACAAAGACTTCCCTTGCTATGGAACAAGGTCCCGATCTACATAAGACAGAGCCCCTCACTATCACTCTTCAAGAGGAACCTTGACGAGTGGATGGGTAACAGAAAGTTCACACCGGGGATCATATCAACAGTTCTACTAGATAGGGGCCAAGGGTACTAGCTGCTAGATCAAGGGCCTAGGGAACTAACCAAAGGGGCGGTGAATACTGCACAACGTGGCTGGGCTAATATATGCCTTCGGGCAGATAGCCCAGTACCTACCTATGAACCTATGAACCTATGTTCCAGTCAATCATTTTGACCTTGTACTGCGGTATCATTCTGGGTGATGGCAGAATGCTACTCAGGGCTAGGGTCATACCTGCCTGGGCTACAAGATCGGAGAGCTCTTCCATGTCTCTTTTCATGTAGTCCAGGGAGGTACTTCTCAGGTCATTCACACCAACATGGACAATGACAGAGTCATATTTGTACTTGTTGTGGAGTGACCTGAGTGCATGGGTTATGTGGCGGATCCTGACACCTGACAGGCAGCTGACAGTAACCTTCTCCTTGTTTAGCCTGGTGAGTGGGACATCACTGTGCCTGACTATAGAGCCACCTATGACTAGTGTGTTGGGTACATTGTTTTGCCTTATTGGCTGTGGTTGAGTGGCACGCTGAGTCTGTGGGCTATGTGTCATTTGTGTTGTGTTGGGGGATGGAGGTTGCTTGCGTTTCTGCTTTGGAGGTCTCTGTTGCTTAGACAGATTACTATTGAGAGCCTCCACAAATGTTTTTGTGTTACTATGTGTGGATTTTGGTGGTGTAGATTTAGTGAGACTATGTGATGTTCAAAGTGTTTTTCCCTGGAGGGACAAAATCATTTTTGATGAAGTACATGCTAAGGAGGAAATACAAAAGTTTATTCAACAAAGAATGAGCTGTGAAACAGAAAGAGATTCTGGTTCTTGTTCTTCTGGTAATAAAGACCACAGAGAGACTGTACCTGTGAAACTTTTTCCAGTGTTTCAATGGAAAATGTTAGAGTGAAGGAAGGGAGCACAACAGTTGACTAGAAGAATCAAGAGTATGTTGGAAATGAACCAGAGACAAGATTTGGGAGATGGAGATGAACAGTAATAAAACCAGTAACTTAATGTGGGATTACAATGCAATAATTATATGTGTGAAATATGACAGAACAAGAAAATCTGGAAATATTGGACTTTTTCAGAATTTGGTGGACTTGTGGGGGACTTTAAAGACCATGGCCTACTTCATGTCATTAATGTTCAAAAAATGGTAAACAAGAAGGCACTAAGGTAACATAACAGGTAAACTCACAAAACCTTTATTAGTCCACAAATGGATGAATGAAGAATCATCATTACAGCAACTCGAACTGACTAAGCGCTTTCACTCTCATGGGCATCTTCAGAGTCAGTTAACTTCAGTAAAAACAACCTTTAAATACAGCTGTTGATTAGTACTTAATTAATCAATGATGAAAAAAGCAGGAGGGTAGTTAATTAAACAATTGTCCCCTAAGGTTCCTGTTCACCAAATCTTAAAATCCTGCTCAACAATAACCTGTTTGCTAGAATCTCAAGTAAGTAATAGCTACCCAGAATAAATAAATAACCCAAAATAAAACAGAAATAAAAATAAAACATCAAAAAAACAAAACTAAAAAACAATGTGTGCAATGATGAACATTCCATATAAAACAGAAGCCATATCTGTTAATATATTTAAATTTACATAGTTGTTTATTATATACAAGCTGCCTTGTATTTTAAGATACATGCTAGGGATAGTACGTCATTGATACCAGGGGCATTACTGGCATCAAGTCTCAGTTGCCAAAGACATTCCCTTATTTCCAACATAGTTTTAAAGTCCCCACCCAAAATCCTTTGTATATAGCCTGTCAATAACAAAAAAAAAAAAAAAACTTTTTAAAGTTTGCACAATGATTCGTGTGTACATACAATGAATTAGTGGTTTTCTTATTTTTTATGTCCCTATAATGTTCTAATATTCTTTGTCTCAACTTCCTGGTAGTCATACCTATATAGAACGCTGGGCAAGATAAACAAGTGGCAGCATAAATGACCATGTTTGTGTTACAGTTGCAATAACCAGGGCTCTTCAAAGTTCTCTTAAAACTACCTAGACAAACATAGGGACCGTCATTAATAAATTTACAGGCCTTGCAATTGCCACATTTGGCCATTGTAGCTGGTCTTTGTCCAAAGGATCTAGGGGTCTTCTCAAGTAGGTATGTTAAATTTGAACCTCTACTGTTAAAAAAAGTGGGACATTTACCAAGTATGTTGTGTAAGTCTGCTGGGATGAGGCTTTCCCAAGCACCGTAAATAACATCTTTAACTTCAGGTGCTAACCTATTGTGTTGTAATACCATTCCTGTTGGCGTATTGTTTCTATCAGGCACTTCTTTGCATTGATGACTTTGTCACATAACCTGTATGTGTCATGCAAGATTGGAACAAAGTCAGTAGACCTTCTTCTAAATATTTCATGTTGAAGTGGCAAAAGTATATCAATGGGATAACCTCTTTGGACAAATAAGTCCTTCAATTTGTCCAGTTCAACTGTAAATACATCATCCTTACTAATAATACGGGACAACCTGATCATTTGGCCCTTAACAACATTTCTCTTAACATAGGCAGGGTGACAACTACTATAATGAGGAAATGAATTGCTATAAGTTTTCTTTCTGTATAATCTTGATTCTATTTTACCATTTTTAATATATAATTGTAAATCCAGATAATCAATACTCATCTTGCCAACCTTGTGTGTAAATTTTAAGAATGTAGTCGTGTTATTCAAATATAAAATAAATTCTTCCAGTTCGTCAAGTGTGCCTTTCCAAAAAAGCAGAATATCATCCAAGAATCTAAAATAAATAGGCATCTTAGCCTTATAATCAGATGTCAGCACAAACTGATCTTCCCATTCTGCTAAAACGAGGTTGGCATAAATGGGTGCACATTTAGCACCCATAGCCACCCCTGTGGACTGTCTGTAGTATTCATTCTCAAAACCTACAAAATTGTTCTCCAATACCATTTGCAGCAGATCCACTAATAGGCTTTTTGAAAGTAACAAAGGTAGATTAGACAGAATTACAATTGAACTTGACAGATATGTTAAAACAAGTATGGAAAGAAAACAAAAGAAGCTACTAAGGGACACTACTGAATATAAAGAGAAAAAAGCTTATCCCTTACCCAATACGACTAGGGACATCCAACATGATGGGGACATAAGGAGAAATACAATGTTAACTGAGGAGGAGGGGGCAATTGATGAGACACATTTTGGGATAGAGGAGGAAGAAGAGGTTGTTTTAGGAAACCAACCTCCATTAAGACGGTCAGACAGATTGAGGAACCGAGACAACCTACGAGATCAGGAGGTTCAGAGACCACCTCAGGGACCAGGACGGTATACAGGGAACAATTGGAGGGGTGGGCAACAGAGGAGGAACAACTCAAATTCGAACCCCACCTTCCACAACACCAACAATTGGCGCAACGGATGAATGACAACACTCCTAGTATTTTTTTATCTACTGATTCCCCTGTATCTTGTTTTGATTTATCTACTGATTTATGTCAACATTCTCCCACCAGTATGGCAAATTTACCTTTGGCTAACATTACTAAGGAGGGTCCTATTATTTTAGGTGACAACTCCTTTTATGTTTATAACTTTTCTAGTTTGAAGATTTTAGACAGTCATCTTAGCTTATTGAAAAAAGGTTTTTCTTTTGCCCCTGATTTCAAATATGACATCAGTAAGGTTCTTATTAATTTAAAGCTCTTTACAAGAAAACTGAATTTAAAAGTATTCTTTAGTACTAAACACAGGGTTGACAGTGAAGCTCATTTATTTACAATTAGAAGAAGCAGCACATTTATACCCCTATACCATCCTGCTGTGTTGGCTTTTGAACGTTTATGTACAACACAAATTAGGCGACTTTTTGACAATCGACAAATAACATGTGACAACAACATAACATCTGCAGAATTATTTTGCTTAAAGGAACTTTCTGTTAACAAGGACTATAGGGTTATGAAACCGGACAAAGGTGGAGGAGTGGTTATTATGACTAACACTGATTATTTAATGCAGATGCAGAACATTCTAAATGACTCCAACACATTTGAGTTAGCTTCTAAATTTGATGTCCAGAAGGCATACACCAAAATAGACTGGATGCTTTATGAGTTGCTATGTGAAGGTATTATAGATACTGAGGAATATAAATATTTATTGGTGGAACATCCGGTCATGCCCACCATCTTTGGCATACCCAAAATTCATAAAAACTTAGTCAACCCACCTTTTAGACCCATAGTTGCAGCCAGATGATCAAAAACTGAACCTCTAGCTTCCTACATAGATATTATGACTAAGGATATCTTGGAGAGGTTGCCATATATCTTAAAAGATTCATGGCGCTGTTTGGACTGCCTCAGAACTTTGACTCATGATGATCTGGGGGATTTTTTTGTTGGTTACTATTGATGTTATCAATTTATTTTTAGTGATTCCCCATGTCTGTGGGCTCGACTGGTTTAGGAAGAGCTTGGACAAACATACCAATCTGCACCAGACCAAGAAGGACCTATTGGTGGATCTGCTGCAAATGGTATTGGAGAACAATTTTGTAGGTTTTGAGGATGGGTACCACAGACAGTCCACAGGGGTGGCTATGGGTGCTAAATGTGCACCCATTTATGCCAACCTCGTTTTAGCAGAATGGGAAGATCAGTTTGTGCTGACATCTGATTATAAGGCTAAGATGCCTATTTATTTTAGATTCTTGGATGATATTCTGCTTTTTTGGAAAGGCACACTTGACGAACTGGAAGAATTTATTTTATATTTGAATAACACAACTACAGTCTTAAAATTTACACACAAGGCTGGCAAGATGAGTATTGATTATCTGGATTTACAATTATATATTAAAAATGGTAAAATAGAATCAAGATTATACAGAAAGAAAACTTATAGCAATTCATTTCTACATTATGGTAGTTGTCACCCTGCCTATGTTAAGAGAAATGTTGTTAAGGGCCAAATGATCAGGTTGTCCCGTATTATTAGTGAGGATGATGTATTTACAGTTGAACTGGACAAATTGAAGGACTTATTTGTCCAAAGAGGTTATCCCATTGATATACTTTTGCCACTTCAACATGAAATATTTAGAAGAAGGTCTACTGACTTTGTTCCAATCTTGCATGACACACACAGGTTATGTGACAAAGTCATCAACTGCAAAGAAGTGCCTGATAGAAACAATACGCCAACAGGAATGGTATTACAACACAGTAGGTTAGCACCTGAAGTTAAAGATGTTATTTACGGTGCTTGGGAAAGCCTTATCCCAGCAGACTTACACAACATACTTGGTAAATGTCCCACTTTTTTAACAGTAGAGGTTCAAATTTAAAAGACCTACTTGAGAAGACCCTTAGATCCTTTGGATAAAGACCAGCTACAATGGCCAAATGTGGCAATTGCAAGGCCTGTAAATTTATTAATGACGGTCCCTATGTTTGTCTAGATAGTTTTAAGAGAACTTTGAAGAGCCCTGGTTATTGCAACTGTAACACGAGCATGGTCAGTTATGCTGCCACTTGTTTATCTTGCCCAGCGTTCTATATAGGTATGACTACCAGGAAGTTGAGACAAAGAAAAATTAGAACATTATAGGGACATAAAAAATAAGAAAATCACTAATTCATTGTATGTGCACACGAATCATTGTGCAAACTTTAAAAAGTTTTTTTTTTTGTTATTGACAGGCTATATGCAAAGGATTTTGGGGGGGACTTTAAAACTATGTTGGAAATAAGGGAATGACTTTGGCAACTGAGACTTGATGCCAGTAATGCCCCTGGTATCAATAATGTACTATCCCTAGCATGTATCTTAAAATACAAGGCAGCTTGTATATAATACACAACTATGTAAATTTAAATATATTAACAGATATGTCTTCTGTTTTATATGGAATGTTCATCATTGCACACATTGTTTTTTAGTTTGGTTTTCTTGACGTTTTATTTTTATTTTTGTTTTATTTTGGGTTATTTATTTATTCTGGGTAGCTATTACTTACTTGAGATTCTAGCAAACAAGTTATTGTTGAGCAGGATTTTAAGATTTGGTGAACAGGAATCTTAGGGGCCAATTGTTTAATTAACTACCCTCCTGCTTTTTTCATCATTGATTAATTAAGTACTAATCAACAGCTGTATTTAAAGGTTGTTTTTACTGAAGTTAACTGACTCTGAAGATGCCCATGAGGGTGAAAGCACTTAGTCAGTTCAAGTTGCTGTAATTATGATTCTTCATTCATCCATTTGCGGACTAATAAAGGTTTTGTGAGTTTACCTGTTATGTTACCTTAGTGCCTTCTTGTTTACCAGTTGTTTTACACTCTTGGAGCTTGTTCAATGTTCAAAAAATGGTTTGTGGAGGAGAAGAGGAGGGAGAAAGTCATCTGTAAGTACATTATTTTTTTTCTTACTAGCACTATTTTTGTGGTGTATGGTTTTCTTTGCTTGCTATAAAGTTTTCTCAGTTATCTTTAAGTGTAATGGGGATTGTAAACAGGCGCTGCTGTTCTTTTTCTTGTCTTTCTCCCTTCTCTCTTTATTCTTGTTCATTTTTAAGAAATGTAGGCAATGCAATGAAAAAAAAGCCTGATTAAAAGAGCATGACAAAAGAAATGAATGTGCTTTTTCTCATTCTTGCATGGGAGAATGATTGGATTAAGGACCTTAGATTGATTTAGTTACAAGTTTTAAGAGTAAGCCAGTAAATGAAAAAGAATATTGAAAATTTTAAGGCTTTTTTCTGTCATATAAACTATGCTCAGTAGCTATTCTGCAGCTCATATTCATGTTTCTATGGAAATAATCTGATAATGAGAAACTAGCTGCTTGGTTCTCATCTCTCCATGGAGACAATCTGACAAAGAGAAACTGGCTACAATCTGGTGGAGAGTGATTGGCTGAAGAAAAAATTGAGAAAATAAATTGGCTAGGAGATCATGTTCTCTAAAAGCATTCAGGGGTTTTCCCACTTGGAAGAACTATAAAGAAAAGACAAAACCAATTAGCACTTAGTAGAAGCACAGGCTGCACCATGCATCTTAGCATATTAAAGTTTCTTTTAGGTTAACTCAAGTCTGTGAGCTGGGCTGTCACTTTGGGATTTGTGTTCCTATTAGAAGGGTAAAACTTCAGTATTTGTAGATGTACATAGTTTTGTGTGTTAGTTTTAAGTTAATAGATTTTAGGGGGTATTGGGGGTGTGGGTATTTTTTTTTTTGTTGTTGGTTTGAGGGCTTTCAATAAAAAAAGTTTTATAAGATGTGACATAGGCTCAAACTGATATGACAAGAAACTACTGTATAAAAGTTTAACCTGTCAAACAGTGTATGCATGTAACACAAAAGCTGGAACTAGACATTTAACAAAAAAGGTGTTATACATAAAAGGTGGAAATAATAACTTTTTAATGCAACAATGCTTTCTGTAATGACTTTAAATGTCAACGGTCTCACAGATAAATACAAAAAAGAAAGAGCAGTGAACTAGATTAAAAATGTAGAGTGGAAATACTTATGTTACAGAAGACGCACTTAGAAAGACCAGAACATGGGAATTTGATAAAGAAAGTTTTTCAAGATGGTTGTTCGGCAGAATACCTTGGGTAAATGAAAAGGGGAGTTCTTATATTAATTGCAAGAGGAGCTCCAATTGTGATAGAAGAGGATAAAAAAGATAATAATGGCAGATTTCAAGGGCTAAGGGGCTACTGGCAAGGGAGGAAGATTACACTGGCATATATTTATATTCCACCTAAAACTGATGTAATGGAGCTTAAGAAAATTCTGGGAGAAATAATCAGTTTTCAGCAAGAAATATTACTTATAAGTGGGGACCAGAATATAATTTGCAACAGTGAAGATGTGTCTGGTGGGCTTAGAAAGGAAAGTATAACAAAGGAGGGTAGATGTTTGAAGAAATTTATGAAAATATTTGGCAGAGAAGATGTGAATTCAGTAATAGGAGCTTGGATTGAATTTAGATATTCACTAAGATATAAAAACTGGGCTAGGCTAGACAGAATTTACATTTCAGCATGTGCATTTAATTGAATATCTTGATATGTACCTAATAACTAACTGATCATGTGCCAATAATAACTAAAATAAAAACACGGGGTAATGAAAAAAAATGAGACATTGGTGCTTTCCCACCTATCTGTTGAAAAGAAAGGAATTTAATGAATGGGTAGTGGAGATTATTCAGAAGCTATTAGAGAGGATAGAAAATTCTTCTGAAACTATAGCTAGGGAGTGGGATAAAATTAAGGCGTTGTTTAAAAATAGGGTGGAAATAAAAGAAAGGAAGCTATGGTCAAGAAGTAACAAGTAATATTTACAGGGACTGATGAATGTTAAAGTACTGCAGAATAGGGGAAATCTCACAGAAGAAGAAGAAAATAAGGGATTACCTCTATAATATACACAAGGTTAGAAAGATTGCTGTTAATCTTCATACAGGCCCATTTCAATACTAAACCATAATTATAAAATGTTCATGTATATAATGGCTAAAAGAATGACAAAAGTAATACCAAAATTGATAGATATGAATCAGTGTGGTTTTGTGGGGGTGAGGCAAACATTTGACAACATTAACAGAACACTGATGATCTAGAGGGAAGAATACAAGAAAATACCATTGTTGTTGGGTCTTAATGCAGAGAAAGCACATGACAGAGTAAGCTGGGAATTTATGAGCAGGGCAATGGAAGCATTTGCATTTCCTGAAAGAATTATATGGTTGATTAGAAGGATATATGAGGGAGTGGAGGTGAAAATTAAAGTGGGTGGGGTCCTCTCTGAAAATTTCTGCTTGAGCAGAGGAACCAGGCAGGGGTGTCCTCTTTCATCTTTGTTATTTGCATTATATTTAGAACCACTGACAAAGAAAACAAAGGACCCAGAAATTCAAGGATAGAATTGGTATGGTAATCAAGAAAAACTGGCTTTATTTACAGATGATATTATTTTATACCTGATAAAACCGGAAAAGACATTACAGTGTTGTGGAACTTTCTGAGACAGTTTCAAATCTTTTGGCATAGAAAATTAATGAAGCTAAAACAAAGGTAATAGTGGTAAATTATGTACGCACACACAAATTGGTTCAGCAATATCCATATTTATGGAGACATAAAATGAAGTATTTAGGAGTACACATTAAAATGATTCTGGTGTGGCAGCTAAGGATATGTGGTAAGATATTAAACAAAAGATAATACAAAAACTGAGAAAATGTAAGCTTTATTGTATGGCTATGGATAGTAAGATACAATCAGTCGGGTCTATATTATCATATTGCATGCTCAGAAGACTGAACGACAGATAATCGACCCCATGTACACAAAAGCTTACAACGTTGAAACTTCATAACAGCGAATATTTTCTAATGGAAAACAATCCCTGTTCCGAAAAAAAAACAAACAGTAAAGCATTACTTAACGTGTGGGGAGGCTGTGCCCCCCACACTCCCGCTACCTAAATATACCAACTCCAAGATCACACTACAGTGCCAAAAAGGCAAAGTAGTGAAAGTGGCCAAACAAATTCTTTCCCAGGGAAAAAATTCACTGAAACGCCGCTTTGCTATTTTGCCTTTTCGCGCTTTACTGTTCGACAAAAAAGCATTCGGCAACCTGCGTCTATGATGGCATAATAGGGAACCAATCAGTCAAAATGTTTTTAGTTCCTTTAGTCTTATACACAGGTCAGGCATATTTTTATCAACCAGAGGAGAAGTTGTGGATAGTAATTAATAAAGAGCTGAAGGACTTTATCTAGGAGGGGAAGATGGCAAGAGGTAAGTGGGAATAAGATTATTCTTCCAGTAGAACAGAGCAGAATGGGATTTCCCAATTACAGGGGTATTTCAGTGCTACATAGTTAAGGCTACTATTCATAACACAAGCAGAAAACTATAATTCAAAGTTGAAAGGGATGATGTTACAACAGGGGGGAAGCTCAAGATACAAGTAGAAACTGGAATTTTGGATGCAGGCCTTTAAGAAGAATAACAATAATCACACAGAATATTATATCCATAAAGTAGCAGAAAGTATTCTAAAAAACAAATCAACATGACAATGGAGAAAGGAGATTTTGCTGATAGGGATTACTGCAATTAGGCATATAGACAACAGGCAAGAGTGGGTGGAATTTATTGGAGAAAACTGGCAAAGGAATTACGGTATTGAGATGGCAAGGTAATAGAATGGGAAGAGGCCAATAATTTATTTGGACTGCAAGTTAGAGATTGCCTTCCCTATCAAGGATTGTTATCAGTGAATAGGCAAAGAGAAAGAAATAGGGGAGTCCTAAATATAAGACCAACACTGGTAGAGTTTCTAGTAGAATCTAGAACAGAAGCTGCCTTTTAAAAAGGAATAATTAGTAGAGCAGATAAAATATTGCATGATAACTAAAAAATCAATTAGATGAGGTTAGAAAGGATTGGGAAGAGAGACTGGATAAGGAATTCACAAAGAAACAATGGGAGGATATATGTATGTCTTCTAAATATGCAACAACATTTAGAAAATTTTGGATTTTTGCTTGGAAATATTCACATAGATATTTTTATACCCCAAGTAGACTCCAGAAAAGTTTTCCTCAGGTAGACAGCAGATGTTGGAGGTGTGACAGTGAAGAAAGAGGTACTTGGGAACATATTTTCTGGGAGTGCAGTGGGTTGGTGGACTTTAAGGATTCCCTGCAAGATGGGGTGTCAGAGGTGCTGGGTGGGTGGGTTGGTGTGACGAGGGAGATGATTTTTCTGAGCTATGATACAGAATCGGAATTGCCTAGACATGGTAAGGCCTTGCTGTGTCTAATTATAGTGGCTGCTAAAAAAGCAATTACTAGAAAATGGAAATCAAAATCTAAACCGACTATATGACAAATAGTTAATATAGTAACATAGATAAAATAACTAGAATTGAGATCCTTAGAAAAAGGTAGGAGCAAACTACACAGGAAGAAATGGGAATTGTGGGAACAGTACATATAGAAGAGGAATGAGGTTTAAAAGAAGACAGGACTTAATTGAGCTATATAATGTTTGACTGAAAATGATTGTGTATATTATAATGATGTATAATGTTTGCAACTGGGAGTGTGTCACTATGGTTTGTGATGTAAAATGCTTGCAACTAGGATTGTGTTGGTGTGGTTTGTTTTCATTTATATAAATATATGATTGCTTATTCAGTAAGTGATGGTTTAATAAAGATGTTTCTTATTTTAAAAAAGGCAGGAATTGAATCATTTATGTAATGTTTCTTAGGTTATATTATATATAGCAATATATGTGAAGTATAATGTTTGTTAATGTTAATTTAATACAGTTTGATTAATTGTGTATAAATGCAAATTTGCCTGTGTTACAAGTGATAATTCAATAAAGATATTTTGAAAAAGACTCTTAATTTGTTAATTGTATAAAATTACCTTGATGATTCAGTGTATTCCTAACATTGTATAAAAATATGTGATGTTGAATTTAATTTCTTTGTATATATATATGTATATATATATATATATATATATATATATATATATATATATATTGTAAATATGTTAAATTAGTAAACATCATCTTAAGGAAATGCATGTTAATTCATATTTGTGTGTTCTATCAACTTCTCAAGTTAATAGTACTAATATTTAAAAAATGTTCCTGATTATTTCCTGATTGGCTTTGATTATGAGGATAAGAGCTTGAGAGATACGATGCACACTCTTTCAAAAAACAAATAAAATGCCGACTAACATTGTCATAGCAACATTACAAGTGTGTGAAAATATATTATAGAAATGAGACAGTCACCTATGACAAAAGTTACAGTATTTCTATTGTGCATTTTAGTTTAGATAACGCCAGCACTTCATGAAATGATTTTTCAATATTCAGAATGCCTTAACATTATAACATAATAATTATAACATAAGCTTAACAAGTCTAGTCTGCAAAGCTATGGAGAGGATCATAATGGAGCTCATAAACAAAGATATAGGGGACTTGCAGACATTGGACCCGCCCCAGTTTGGCTTCGTCAAGGGAAGATCATGCCTTTTGAACTTGGTCGACTTCTTTGAAACAGTCACCAAGGCCATTGATGAGGGAAAGGCAGTCCATACAGCCTACCTTGACCTTGCAAAGGCTTTTGACACAATACCCCACTCGGGTAGTGTAGAAAAACTTACCAGCTTAAATGTAAACCCATATGTCACAAGATGGGTTGCAAACCTGGCTTAAGGACAGAACCCACAGGGTTAGAGTTGCTGGCGCTATGTCAGACTCCAAGCCGGTCACAAGTGGTGTCCCACAGGGCTCGGTCCTTGGCCCCCTATTGTTCGGCATCTACTTCTCAGAAGTCCAGGCCAACATGGGAGGACTTTGGCTGACAAAGTTTGCAGACGACTGCAAACTGGGCGCCATAGTGGAAAGTGCATCGGACACGGATATCCTTCAGAAGGGACTCACGGAAACAGATAGCTGGTGCCAGAGCCATGGCCTGAAGTTAAATGCCAAAAAATGTATAGTCATACCCTTTGGGAAAAACAAGGTAACCCCAAGCTACCATATAGGTGGCAATCCACTAAGCACAGAAGAGGTTATCAGGGACCTGGGGACCCAGGTTGACAGTGGCCTTTCTTTTGACACTCACGTTGCTAAAGTGGTTAGAAAGACCTTCTACATTGCCCACCTGATCATGAAGGATTCACATCCAGATCTAGTGAGGTCATTGTTCCCCTGTACTCTTCACTTATCAGACCAATGATCGAGTACAATGCCCCATTCGGGATGTATCTCACCCGACATCTGCAGCAATTGGAGAGACCCCAAAAGTTCCTCACCAAAAGGATAAAGGGACTTCAAAATCTGTCATATGCTGCCAGATTGAAGAAACTCCAGCTCTATTCAGTCGCATACCGTCTGCTCAGAGGTGACATGTGCCTGACATACAAGGCCATGTCCAACCCGGAATTAATGGACATGCTCCACCTCAAAAAATCCAAATCCACGAAAACCACTAGAGCAAGTTACTTAAACCTTAGCACGGATATAAATAGGACGTGCTGGAGGGATAGATTTATCACTCAGAGACTCCCTATGCTGTGGAATAAAATCCCGGTCCATGTGAGGCAGAGCACCTCGCTGGCTCTGTTCAAGAGAAATCTTGACCTGTGGATGGGAGATCGTAGGTTTACCCTGGGAATCATCTCTGTGTCACTGCTGGACAGAGGCACAACAAACTAATGGGCACAGTATTTTTTCATATAAGGGGTGGCGTAAGCCACAAAAATTTGGGCTAGGCTTATAAATGCCTTAGGGCAGATAGCCTAGTATAAACCTATGAACCTATAATGGGTCGAATTCAGGAAGGATACTGCAAGGTTTACATCAGCCATACACTTTGCAGTAACTACTTCTGATTCAGAGACAGACTTACCATGGTGGTACAACATGAAGACTTATAGCACCACTGTTTCTCTGACCTACTAAAAAATGCTAATGAGGCATTCCAGGGAGTGATGCATGCTAATTAGCCATGTGGTCTCTCCAGAATTACTTGTGAGAAGGTATTTATGTAGCTGAGCAGTTCATATGATCACTTAGCTGGTTAAGTTACATCAGCCACCCATATTAATGAACATGTCCAAAAGCTCACATCCACCCTATCATGTTAGAGGTAAGTGCTTGGGAGTTTAGTAGACAAGTAATGGTTGGGTATGTGTGCATGTGTTTGGCTGCGTTGTCTGAGTTTATGTAGAAGTATGAGTGGTGTAAGGTGTGAGTGTGGATGTGTGTGTGCTTGCCTGTGAGGTCAGAGTAGGGAAGTTATGTGATCGGTAGGTTAGTCAAGTGTGATTCTGATGGGGAGCTCTGTTTGTGTGTGTATACGGCGAGGGGGAAGGCTGTCCCACCTCCATACTCCCCACAGACTAGCAAACAAATCCTGCAATATTGGGGAATGGGAAGAACTAGACACCAGGGATAGCATTCATATCATGCATTAAAGGCACTTAGAAAAATGTAAAAATGTTTTTAAGGATGAAAGACATAGGTCAGAGGAATATTAGACAGCATGGGATAACTCTTTATACTGTGTCTTAAAGGCACATAAAAAATAAAAAAATAGAAAAAAAATTTTGCAGCATGAAAAATGTGGGTCAGGGGCACTAGATACCAGGGATATTCTTTATATCATGCCATTATGTCACTTAAAAAGATTCATACTCTGTACCCTCAGCACTAAAAACAACATTGTTGGCTCTGTGCATCACCACTAGACAACATGGATATTCTTGGATACTACCTTAACTCTGTAATAAATTTTCAAAGTTTCAAACCATGACCTTTACACAGAAAGCAGTTTACCAAGTAGGAATCTTAATCTCCTCAGTTAGTGTAGCAGGGTATTTTTTGCATAAAAAGGAAGTATGAAACTCTAATTTTTGGCATTATTCACTGCTTGAAGTAGTCCATTAATTACAAGGGACAAAGCAGTATAAGAAGCAACAGCAGAAGTATTCTACAAAATTGGAGGCAGTTGAGAGGGATGAGAGTATGTCCATGTGGAGGAGGCTTAAGGGCAAAGCCGGGAGTAACACTAGACAGCACCTGGGAGACTTTTTGAATTGTTAGCAGACTCACTTAAAAAGTTAATAAAGCAACAAATCTAGCATTACAGTACACTTTATGAACAATAATAATGAAACTGTAATGTTTGCCACTATTGACTGACTGCAATGATCCATGATTTATGAGGGCAAGGACAAAACATAAAATGAAGAGGCATCAGGGACATTCTGTCAACTTAGGGACAAGTAAGAGGGATATTGGTGTGTGTTTGTGTGTGTGTGTGTGTGTGTGTGTGTGTGTGTGTGTGTGTGTGTGTGTTTTAATGTGTACATGGATGTAAGAGAGTAAGTGAGGGGGGTACCTGTGCCACTATAAAGCATGGGCCCGCCAGTGTTGACAACTGCAGGAAAGTGGTCATTTGCACTCAAGATAGTCAGTGATGATTCAGGGATGTGCAAATTAGTCATTGTGAATAATCTGTCTTTGAATCACAATTTCCTACATTGTATTAACAACCATTTTTGCCTGCAGCTCTTACTGCCAGAGATGGATTTCTTTCTGAATCCCTGGGAATGTATTTACCTTAAAAGTATTTTCAAAATACTATCCTAGAATTCAAACTTCTGTCTTGGCACACTTTGTAAATGAATGATTGTTGGTGAACACAAAATCTGCATACTAATGAAAGTTTTCTTTGGTGGCGTTCCTTATACAGAGCCATTTTTTGTGTTTTCTTCTAGTTTTGATTAAATGCTGTACATCTCTACAGCCAGTCATGCCTCTGTTTGTCATTGTGATATGCAGATGCTGCCATGCAGCTATAGATGAGGCATGCATTTTAGTGCACCCAAAAAGGTCCTCTCAATTTTGTATAAAGCCAATATCTGTGGTTCTTTGTTTTAGTCTCCCCACAGACAGTGGCTTTTACCTAAAAGCTTGTTTTTCAGCTTTCCACACTTGGATAACCAGTAGACACTACATGGCAGCCATTTAATCATCTTTGACACTATTGTATATAGATAATTTTTTAATAGTTATGCAACAGAGCACTGTAGCAGATACATGAATAAAGTAAGAGATCCAGTGCTTGCATGAAGCAGCAGTAGGATTTCTTCTCCTTGAGACATGCAAAAAACAGTATCTCAGTTGCACTATTATTACTTTTGCTTTGGTCTGTCTCTCCCTGCACTGCAGTGCTACATATGTGTGAGCCTAGAGCTTCCAACTAATGTAAATATATACTTTTTTGAATATTTTTCTTTTCTTTTCTCATGTATAGATTCCTTCTGTATATGTGTTTGTCTGAGCACATGAGCATACACACTCATTTCTGTGCATATTGGCTTTTTGGCGAGTTTCTTTGTGTATGGGAGCATTTCTATGTGTATGCCAGTCAAGGTTAACATACCGACCCCAGGTGAACTGTCACTAGGCTTTTGACTTACTGTTGGTAGCAAGAGGAAATGCATGGCTAAATGGAGTATTGCCTACATTCTGTTGTGTGAGGTGATTCTTGTTGAAACTGACAGGACAGCAGTTATGACCCGAACAGTGAGACGTCAAGTGCAAGGAGGAAAATCTGTACAAAGGCTGCATGTGTCCCTGAAAAAAAACGAATACTATTTAATGGCATTACAGTAAAGTTTTAATTTTGTTTTCCTTATTTATGTTTTATGTTTCATAGCTGCAGTTTTGGTTCACACACTTTTGAGAGGGAGATGGGGTGCCACCACTATTTTGTCAACATCCAAAAAATGCATTAATATGGACAGTTCTTCTTTCCACTGTCCAGTCAAAGTTATGGGGAAACTATCTGAAATTGTTTACTATGGGCATAGTTGTCTCTTCAGTAGCCAGTGAGTCAGGGTAACATATCCACCTCACCTAGATATTAAGTTTGGTCTGCCTTTGAGTTACTGATGACTATAAGTAAAAATAGTATTTAGAGAGACTGGACTAGTGATCATCTTTAATTATGAAATTTGTCACCCACAGCAGTAAAAGTTGTGTGCGTGAGGGGCCTGCAGTCTTTTATTATTGTTTTCAGCAAGCAATGTCAGTATCCAGTACAATAGGACAAGCATTTTGCTGCTGCCTTTTTGTTGTCAGTGACTGCAAGTGCTTATCTGCAAGGAGGTCCTGCCTACATGTTGTATCTGTGTGTATATATGGCTATTGCCATTGTTACTGTTTGTAACAAGCTGAAAAACACTACTATTGACAGTTTTTCTAACACCTATTCGGGGCTACCAATAAATTAAAGTGAGCTGTCATTGTGCCTTTCATTAACTAGTGGCAACTAGTCAAAATATATGTCCTTGGTTGTTCTTTGAGGGTTATGAAGGCAGAAGTAGCAGGCACAGCATTTTTTACTGCTTGTAGCAAGCTACAACATGCCTTTGATCTACTGTTGTCTGCTAATTTAAGCACACATATGGAATACTGTTGGCATTTCACTGTTTCTGTGTGTGTGTATGCGCACGTATAGAGGGCCAAGCCACTGTTCTCAGCACTCAGCAGTGCATTACTATAGCCTGGTCTGCTTTCCACTTCCCAGTCAGGGTTACTTTACACACATAAAAGAGGTGCATAACATGCACACATCCTGAGGTATACAGTCTTTTATCCCACAGTTATAAATATTTGCATATTAAGGGTAATATCTGTAGAAATGTATTGTGACATTAGAAATCAAGATGTTTATCTATAACCTACCCTGATTTAGTACATGATATCTGAAAAACTTACCATGAACTGTATATTCCATGTATCACTGATAAGTGTTGGTGCTGAATTATAGCAACTATAACCTATTGTTCACATTTTATTTAATAACAAAAGAATGGGGTTGGCAATAAGAGTTTAAGTACATACCCATGCATACACAATGCAGTAGTAAAATAACAAAAATATGAGTCAGGTAGTATACACATATCCTGAGCTAATACAGCTTTACCTTGTTCCCACATTTATGAATATTACCAGCACTGTACATGAATCTTAGGATCTCAATAAAGGCAACTTTGCAGTTGTGAGTAAGGTGCATCTGCAGACTGAGATTAATTACTTATGTGTGTTCAATGAAACAGCCTATAAGAGATGCGCATTCCATGAAGTAGTGGAAACTGTTTGTGAAAAGGTATAGGAAATATGCTTTATTTTGTTATATTTGCTTTAATAATACATTAAATGACTTGGCAACTAGAATGTAAGTATACACAGTAAAAAAAACAAATTAAATAAAAGATAGGTGGGTAATATGCAGATATCCTCAGGTAAATTGATCTGTTTGTTCATACAGTTATGACTATTAGAAATATCTGGATATTAATACCAATGTCTCCAGACTGGTACTCTTGGCATTAGGGAGCAAGATGACAGATGCAAGAAGAAATTATTTAATACATGTATACATTGAAACTTTGTCAGTCTTGGATGTAAGGACCGTTCCTCTCAACTGTCCAGATTCTTGGCTCATATTTTTGGTCTGTTCCTCATAAAATTTGTGATTTTCTAAATTTTTGTGGCAAATCAGTGAGGATGGAATACACTAAATAATGACATAAATTTGAGTTTCAGACTTAAAATCTTTCAGAAAATATATGTTAAAACAAACCCTGTTATTCTAGCAACTTTCTGAGTTTATAAGAGCAGTATTTAAAACATGTCCCTATTTTGGGGCCTCTGTCCCCCTATTTTATCAGGCTTTGTCCAGATTTCTTGCACTAAGAGGGTGAGAGGTATGGTAAGGAATTTTGTTTTTGAAATGTGTTTTCTGAAAGTTATAATAAAATATTATTATCTCATGAACAATAAATTGCACCTTAAGGAACAAAGTGGCACAGGTATGATGACATAATTTGTACACAAGCAAAGTGAAACAGTTGTGGGATGTAAATAACCTTAATTAATAAGGTGTTAAATAAAAAGTTATCAAAAATATATTTCCATTAATAATGCAAAATTAGAATACAGTACTATCATGTTGGAGGAAGCCTATGCAAGCAGTGGGTGGTAGCAAAATATATAGTAAAATATGTTAAGTAATATGAAGACATGCACATATATAGATTTTAGTACAGCATAATTAAATATTTTATCTTCTATTTAAGAGGTAAAATAAAACATTTTAAAGCCTCAATGGAAAAGTTGACCCAGACTCTGCGACAACTTGCTATAAGGGAAAGGATAGTTTGCTTTCTTGTATTTTGTATTACTTTATTGCCTTCTTCAATTTTGTTTATTGTAATCTGTTTTCTTTACATTGTGTTTACTTGTATTCTGCTTTTAATTGCATATTAAAATTAGGAAAGAGACCACAGCTGTGTCTCTTAGAGTCACACAGAATTTTTCCCACATTCCCACCCTGGTGCTGTTATGTTCTTAAACTGAACTGGCTTTCTAGTCGCTTGCCCCTTATGTTAATTTGACCATATATCTCTTTTCCTCTCCATTTTCATTGGCTGCTGTGAGTAAGCACAAAATTATCATTTTGTGAAATCACTCCCCTTCAACTATTTAAATTTATTGGCTATCCCATTGTATTCCATAGAACCAGAATACAAAGTGATTATCCCCTTTCAATCTATCTTGCTCTTTTAAAATTAGTGGTTCTCCAATTAGACAGCTAAAGCTTAAGTTACCCCATATTTCATATTTAACTGCTTAGTGCACACTGAAGTGCTTAGGATATTAACCCATGTTTCCATGTTACCTTTAAAATCTGCAACATCTATTGCAATACCACCAATTATTAGAGAGCCCACATTCTGCCTCTCAGTAGTCATCTTGGGATTAGTGCTTTTATTTTCTCCTGGTGACAGAAGGAGAACAGGGACATTATTTCTTGGAGACAGCTGATCACCAGAAAGCTTAATTACTGCTTCATATGTGAAAAATTGGAATCTATGTTCATATTCTGCTCCTGGTGAAACAAGCAGCAGAGTGCATTGATTCCTGACTGTTTCTGGTTGGGCGTTGAGTGTCTATGCTTGACATTCCTGATTGATCTGGTTGCTATTCAAGGCCTCTACCAAAAAAAGGCTACAGCAAGCCTACAGACCCTTGCATTATCTGGGACAAGACTGTGGATAACCAAACAGGTTGTGGCCTGCTTTTCATCTTGGGACTGGTACTAATGAAGAAGCAAAAGAGCATTGTATCCCAGCAGAGTGAAGCTGTGGTGAGACCAGCATTAGTAGTAGCCAGGCAGTAGCCATTCACATGACTCCCCTCTTTTCACATTCTTGACAATCAAATTATTTGTTTTCATTAAGTACTGCTGGATTTGTTTCTAACTTCAGAATATCTGCCTAAATACTTCATCCTTAAATTTTCAGGGTCTCCTTATTAGTTTCCCTTCAAGTGTTTGGCAGTGCCCTGTATAGACACAGACACCTTGAGTGACGTTTTTCCTATAAAAGCATGACTGAAATTTCACCAGTACCTTGTTGCACACAGGATAACTAGTCTGCAGTGATAAGCACTGTCCCCAGAGTTGCAAACAAGATACTCCTGACATTGCTTTATATTCTCACTCCAACTGTCTAATCAATAAAAAGGGCCTGCTGCCATGGATATGAACTCTCCCACTATCTCTGTTACCAGCTTGGTGGATATGGGCATCCTTAGGCAATGTAGAAATTGACTCTTTGTATGGACAACCAGTTAATTCTCAAACAAACTGATATGGTATGTGAGAGATGTATTTACGCAATCTCCCTGGAGGCAAAGCTCTCAACATAAAAGTACTCCTAATGTCAAAAAGGTTGTCAGTAGTACACACACTGCACCCATCACACACAATTCAAAGCAGACATATAGATCCGCATATGCTGAGGCACTTAAATGTAACTTTCATAAACCCCAAAGACATCCTAGACGAAATACACATAACAAATACCCTTAGCAGCCTCGAATGCATTCTTTCAAAACAACAGCCAGACACATCTCATTGAGCCCTACTTCTAAGCCTATACAGCAAGGCACCACACAATCCAACATTGGAGACTCCATCGTGAGACACAGCAATGTCCCTCTCACCAGCTTGAGTATGGAAAAAGTCATGGTCAGTTGTTATCAGGAACAAGGATCTGCCACATTACGCATGCACTCAGGTCATTGGACCACAAGCATCAGTAAGATTCAGTCATAGTCCATGTGAGAGTAAATGACCTGAGATGTACCTCCCTAGACTATATGAAGAGAGACATCATGAGCTCTCAGAATATGTGTCCAAGGCTGGTATGAGCCTAGCACTGAGCAGCATTTTACCTTCTCCAAGGATGATGCCACAATATGAACAAAAGAAGACTGACTTTAAAAATTCGCTTAGTTTCTGGTATCATTTTAAGGGGGAGCAATATTTGTCAGCATGGAAGGAGATGGTCAACAGACCACGCTGCTTTGCCAGGGATGGTCTGCACCTCTCCCCTCTAGGCTTTTGAATATTAGCTAAAATATTACCTTAGTGCCTTTTATAAGCAATGCCAAACTGAAAGTACTCCTGACATAGCAAATCAAAACCAAGAAAATCTAAAGGTATTACTACTTAGTGATAGGAGTTTAAACAAAAAAAACTCCCTAAAAGCTGTCTTCACCCTAGAGAATGCTGACATCTGTGTGGTCACTGAGACATGGCTTAAAGCTGTGGAGAGCACATCGACAATGCAGGGTCATACTGCCTTCCACACATTTAAATCAGCTACTGCACAGACAGGGACTAAAGGTGGAGGTGTCTTGATTTACATCAAAAATAAATATACTCAAGGCTGGTAAAATAGGAAAATGCACTTGAGCTACTCCATGTTCAAATCACCATAGGCAAAATCCAGTGCCACTTCCTTGCAGAGTTATATGTCCTCAGGATGACCCAGAAAACCCATACCATGTATTTAAACTTATTGGAAACACTCACAATCCAACCCAATACCATATTTATGGGTGACTTTAATTACCCTACTGTTAACTGGGAATTCTATAGAACACCAAATGTGAAGGCAAAGAGATTCCTGGACTTTGTAAACACAAACTCCCTGTGCCAGATTGTCAGTGCACCAACCAGGGGTGCAACCATACTGGACCTGGTCCTCACTAATATGGTAGAGTGGTGCACACCCCAAGTAAAATGTCTTCCCTGGTAAGGTCAGACCACAAAATGGTCTCCTTTGAAGTAAAAATAAAACCTGGGCCCCAGCTAACTCTTGGATATTCAGGAACTGCTCTAAGGCTAACCTCCTTAAGTAATAACCTGACAAAATTTCAAGCCCCCATAAACCCTAAGAATACTGCTGCCTATGCAGAACGGATCACAGAAAGCATATACAAGCATGTGAATAGTTGCATAGAGGCAGCTGTACTCACCAGGAAGAAGTACAGAACTAACTAAAATAAAAAAAAAACAAGCCACCCTGGTGGAATCACAAAATCAATAGGCTGTATAACTGATGGAAGAAAATCATGGCAAAAATTAGGAGGTGCAGCACCCAGAAGGATAAAAGCACTCTCAACAAACTAAGCAAACAACTCAGAGAGCAAATAAAGTCTACTAAAGCCAAATTTTAGGTAAATTTGGCTTCCCAGGCCAAGGACAACTACAAGGCACTTTAGATATGTCCATAGCCTCAAAGGCAATATACAGTTATGTGCAGAGCTCATTGTAAATGGAGCCACCTACACTGAGCCAGAAGATATAACAGACCTACTGGCAAATTTAACTCCCCCTACCATCACTAGGGAACAGGTGCTTAATGCTCTCTCTAAGGTGAAGAACATTGCATCAGTGGGCCCAGACAATATACCAGGATGCCTTCTAAATAGCATGAAACATGATCTATCAGGCCCCCTGGAATAGCTATTGTAGCCTCCAAACAAACTTTGTGCCTCATGAATGGAGAACAGCAACAGTCATCTCTCTGCACAAAGGTGGGTCATCTAGAGACCCATAATTCTCACTAGTCCTATATGCAAAGCCATGGAACGAATTATCATTGAAATGGTCAATAATGATATAGTAAACCTCCAGACACTGAACCCAAACCAATTTGGTTTCTTCAAGGGCAGGGCATGCCTACTCAACCTGGTGGACTTCTTTGAGATAGTCACCAAAGCAATGGATGAGGGTAAAATAGTTCACACTGCTTACCTTGACCTGGCCAAAGCATTTCACACAATACCCCACTTAGGCATTAAGGAAAAAAATACTCCAGTTGGGCATTGTTGACAAACTCAAGAGGTTAGGTACAAACCCGTATGTCACCCAGTGGATAGCCACCTGGCTCACAGGACCCAGGAAGTTAGAACTGGGAGTCCACCTCTACAAAGAAGCCAGTCACAAATGGGGTCCCTCAGGGATTGGTCCTTGGAGCACTCTTTTGTGCCATTAACTTCTCTGAAGTCAAGGCCTATGTCAATGGTCTCTGGCTTGACTAAATTTACAGATGACTGGAAATTAGGAGCTGTCATTGAATCCCTCACCAACACAAATATTCTCCAGGAAGGGCTGACACAAGCAAACAACTGGTGTCAGAGCCATGGACTAAAACTAAATGCCAAGAAATGCATAATAGTATCCTTTGGAAAGTCATCCACCCCTGGTAACTATCATATTGACAACACACCCCTTACAGTTGACCTAGTAGTCAGGTACTTAAGTTCAAACATAGACAGTAATCTTGTGCATACAACTAGCAACAATAAGAAAATCAAGACCACTGGTTCAGACACAAAAGTATTATATTCTCTAGTGCCTCGGTACAAAACCTTCCAGGAGTTACAAAATTCAGCTAAAAATGTGCTACCTTTTATACAAAAAACACAAACTCAGTCAATCAATAATACAATTAAACAATTAAATAAAATACTTCCAATTAACCACTCCATTCAGTCCCATAGGGACCAAAGTATCATATTTAAGAATAAAGGCAGACTCTTTGTATAACAGTTTTTCTTTCAAAAGAATTTCATCATCATTTTCAACAAATACTTGCTCTAAAATACAATCTTGAAGCATAGAAAAATCATTGATAGACAGTAATCTAGCCTTTGACCATCACGTGTCTACAGTGGTGAGAAAATCATTTTATGTTGCGCAACTTACAAACAAGTGTATGCCATCTAGTTCCAAGGAAATCATTGTTCCACTGTATTCAACATTCATCAGACCTATCATTGAAAACAATGTCCCCTTTGGTATGTACCTAACCAGTCATATCCAACAATTGGAACATCTACAGAGTTTCCTCACTAAAAGAATACAGGGCATAAGTAAAATGTCCTATGCAGACTACCTCAAGGCCCTCTGCCTGTGTTCTGTTTCCTATAGGCTGTTGAGGGGAGCTCTATGCCTGGCATACAAGGGCATTGTCAGACCCCACTCTGATGGACCTCCTGCATATCCACAAAACAAATAGCACCAGAATTACCCATTCTAAAGACTTAAACCTTGCCTGTGATACAAGTAGGACCTGCTGGAGAGACAGGTATTATCCCAGAGACTACCTCGTCTCTGGAATAGGCTCCCCATCCATGTGAAGTAGAGTTCCTCCCTAACCCAATTCAAGTGCAATTGGACAATTGGATGGGGAACAGGAAATTCATCCCTGGCTTGGCACCTATGTTTCTGATGGAGACAAGCAACTTGTAAATGTTTCATCTCTCAGGCCCTTGCTTGTAAATGTTTCATCTCCCAAGCCCCTGCTTACACTTATGAAAGGTACCAGAACTTGTCAGAGATTTGGGATGCATGGCTAGGCTTAAAAAGACCCTTGTGGTCATTAACCTAGTAAACATCTACATGTATTGGTAGCATATCTAAATATGATTGTAGACTCTTTTTTATAAGACCTGTTGTTCCTACTACTATTGGAACTATATGGGTATCTTTCTTCCACATTGCTCTAGTTTCTGCTTGCCAATTCTGATATTTTATGACTTTGTGTCTCTCTGTACGCAGGACACTGTAGTCACTGGGTCTGGTGATTTCAATGATCAATGCTATTTTTGTCTTCTTTTCTTGGACCACTATATCTGGTTTTCTGGCATCTATCTTTTGAACTGTTGGCAGTGGATGATCCTATGTGATGTAGACTTCATCATTTTCTATGATGCTTTGTGGCTCATGTTTTCAGGGTTTTTCAGCCACTTCAGTGCCCTAATGTTTGCACAATCCCCAGTGCAACAGTCTCGCCACATTATTATGCCTTTCAGTATACAGTCCTTCTGCCATTAGTAGGTCGCAACCATCAATGAGGTGTGCAACTGTTTCCAATTCTGTTTTACAAAACCTACAGTTGTCTGTTTCTCCCACATGTTCAATGGACTTTGTAAACCAATGTGTATGCAGCCCACCATCTTGGGCTGCCAATATTAACCTTTCATCTCTTGGTTTGAATTCACCTCTTGTTAACCATTCCTGCATTTGTTCCTGATCAACATGGGGTTCTTCCAAAAGTTTTCTATACTTGCAACTATATTTATGCATTTTCCACATTTATAGCCTTCTCATCTGGTCCTTCACTTTATATTCTTTCTTTTGTTTTTTGGCACATTCAGTTGCTGCCTGATTTTTATCCACTTGCGGTTTGATTTCCATTCTGCTTGATGCCGATATGCTTCTGCTAGCCTAAGCAGGGAAGTCATCTTAGATTTATTCTCCTAATTTTTCAAAACTTTCACTACATTTGGGTCTTGTGAGGTCAGCAGATATGTGTGGAGTCCCATGATTGCAGATTTATACATGTAATCAATTTCAAGGAGGTCCATCTCTCCTTCAGAACGGGGAATATATAATCTTGGTATGCACTGATTTTTATAAATAATTTGGTGAGCATGAAGCATCCTTCTTGTTTTCCTATCTAATCTAGCCAGCACTTTTTGGGGCCAATCAATCACTCCAAAACTGTAAGTTAGGACAGGGAGAGCAAATTGGTTTATAGCTTGGATTTTGTTCCTAGATGTCAAAGCTGTTTTCTGGATTAATTTAAGTCTTCTGAAGTACTCCTTACTAAGTTTTATTCGCATTTGTTCATGTTTTATTGTTGATCCTTCGTCAGTTCCCAAATATTTATACACTCCCTCTTGTTCAAGTTCTTTTATATCACATTCTTGTCCCAAACTGATGTTTTCTTGGTGTTGCAGTTTTCCTGCATTAAAGGTTGCTTTTGCACATTTATCAAGACCAAATGACATACTTATATAATCTGAAAAAGTTTTGATAACTTGCAGTTGTGCTTTCAGTTCCTCATCTGATGAGCTATACAGTTTCAAATCATCAACAAAGAGAAGATGAGAAGTCTTTGCACTTTTTTTCTTTTCTAGAAGCCAAATTATAGCCATGACCTAAGTTATTAAGTAAAATGCTTAATGGATTAAAGGCAAAGCAGAATAGCAGTGGTGACATAGAGTCACCCTGGAATATTCCTTTTGGATTTGTATCCCTGGAATAATAATTTGTCCTTTATCATGGCTTAATTGCAAAGTGGCCTGCCACTGTTTCATGGTCACTGTAGTGTAATCAATCAGTGTAGGGTGTATCTTACACATTTTAAGCACTCCTTTACCCATGAATGTGTGATACTATCAAATGCTTTTTTGTATTAGGTCCAGGCCATGCTTAAATTCTTCCCCTTTTTACAGTTCTCCACTATGACTTTATTTAACAACAAATGATTCTTTGTTCCATATGACTTTCTTTTATTGCCCTTTTGTTCTGTTACCATAATTGAGTTTTCTTCTAAATGACTATAAACTCTGTTGGCATCAATTCCCGTGTATAGTTTGTATGTCGTCTGTAGGCAAGTTATTGATCTGTAATTTTTAGGGTAGCTTGCAGGTTCACTCTTAAGTAAGAGTATTGTTTTTCCTGTTGTTTGCTAAGTTGGTGTCTGTTTGGGGTGCACATATAAATAATTATTACTCATGGCTAAATCTTCGTGCAAAGATGTTAATACTTTTAACTAGAAGAGTACTGCATCTGGGCCTGGGGTTTTCCAATTAGAGGCTTTTCTTAACTTTGTTTCAGTCTCTCTGGTTGTTACTTCATTCCATTTCATATCCTATATCTTTAAACTTCTTATTCTTTCTTTTACTTCTTCTATCCATTTAGCATCTTTATTATGTTTCACAGGATCTTCATAGATACTTTTCCAAAATGTATCTATTTTTTCTTTTTTGCTGGTCTTTCCATTCCTTTTACCTTATTTCCCAATTCTCTATAAAACTTTTCTGGGTCATCAATAAATTGCTTATTTTGTACATTTCCTTTATATTTGTCTACGTATCTTCAAAGTTTTTCTGCCCGTGCTGAGATTTTTAGTTTATTATTTACAATAATGCATTATAGATTCTGACCTGTTCTAATACTGTGCATTGCTTTTATCATGTCTATATTTCTGAGTATTTTTGTTGATCTGTTCTCTCTTCTATGCTCTTCTAATAGTGACACTTCTTGTCTTAGTTGCTTTATAGTTTTCGCTAGTCGATACTTTCATGATGGTATTCAATTTCTCCCCTTTCTCTCCTTCACTACCCTGTGTTCTTGTAGTAGAACTTTATCAGTTATTAATTTAGCTGCACAGTAATATATCCTGCTTACTTCTGTTATATCACATGAATCTCTATAGACAGTCCTAATTAATGTGCTCATTTGTTTTATCATACTTCTGACTTTTTGGATTTTATTGACCTTCTGCAGTTATTTGATTCATTGATTTTAATATGTTTATCTATCTATCTCTATTAAGTCCACCAACTCTTCTCTTATCTCAGTTTCTTCTAGACTGAGGGGACATTTTTAGTTTTCCATTTCCTGTTGGCATTCTATAGAAAGTTCTATTACATCTTTCTGTGGCACATTCTCTTCAATTTCATCCTGTGCCATCCATTTCTCTGTCATATGGGGACTCACTGGCCTATCACTCCTCAACATTAACTGTGTCAGAGTTTCCACAGTTTCCTGTTTCTTCCCTTGCTGTCCAGCTTCAAGTAGATGTTTATACTGGTTTTCTGTGGAAGGCTCCAAAATATCTCCATATGGCACCTGACCAATTGCTTCATAATAGTAAGGTTGTTGGAATGTAAATGCATGGCAGGGTTGATGGAATATAAATGCATGGCAGCGTAATCCTCCTCTCTTGTCAATAGCCCCTTACTACCACAACATTAAACCATTGTCTTTTTTCATCTTCTATCACTATTGGAGCCCCTCTAGCAAGTAGTATAATTATTTCCCTTTTCCTTTGTCCCTGATATTTTGCTGAACATCCAACCTGAAATCCTTTCTTTATCAAGTGTACTTATTAATTTCTTTCCAAATGTGTCTCCTGCATCACTGATATTTGCACTCTGCATTTCTTAATAAAATTTACAGTCTTTTCCTTTTTGTCTATACTATACCTGTAAACCCATTTATATTCCAAGACAATATGGATTGCATAGCTATTATGATAAAAAGTATTCTTCCTACTTGTTATACATTATAATTTTTTGAATATGTATTTCCAACTCATGCACATACTAATGTGTGGCAGGCTTATCTTTCATACAGTTGTTTCTTCTAATCTCTATTTCAACCTATGTCACATTTTCAAGAATTTTCTTTTAATGAAAACCCTCAACAAAACAAAATACATTTTCAGAACTTTCTCATTCCCTTTTAACTTAGAACAAACTCACAAAACTATGTACTTCTTCAAAAAGTGAAATTTAACCCTCCAAACAGGAATAACTGTCTCAAATCAGTAGCTGCACCCACAGACATTATCTAACCAAAATTGAGGTTATCCATGCAAAAGTGCATGCTACAGTCTGTATTCTCGCCTACACTAATTGATGTCTGCTCTTTTCTTATTTTTATTCCCCCAAATATGAAAACTATCTTGTAAAATTTCAGAAAAGATTAACTTTTATTCCTAAGAAAAAGTGCACTGACTATATTTAAATTTGTACAGCATTCTATTAAATACATTAAAGTATTAAGGCTGCTATCTCTTACTCATTTCCATGATTTCAAACTTTATTTTTCACCAAACTGCTTGCTATTCTGCTGTTAAAGTTTGCAATTTCCTTAGCAACAAATGTTCAGAGCTCTTAAGAGTAATTGTTTGCACCTGCAGACAGCTCACCTCCATGTAAAAGTAGTCAGCAATGAATCTTTGTAAATTTCAGTCAAAACAGAATGTAAAACTGCCTTCAGGTGCAGACTTCTTGACTCCCACTCAACATTTGTTAATGAAAAAAAACAAGCCAATATCTTTGCAGATGTAAGAAATTTGGCATTTTACATGTCTTTCATCATTTTGTCTTATTTTTCAAGCCTACTTGCTTACAAAAAAAAACTTTTTTGTGGCTTAAGCCAAGGACAATAATCATAGACATTCAGCATTGTAAAAATAAGAAAAAATATCTTAATTCTACATATAATATGATTAGTGCACATTTACATCCTGCCTCACCCCAGCAGCCCAATATCTTAGCATATTAAACATTAAACTTGCTTTTGTCCAGCTTTTCTTTTGTTATAATATACAGCCTATACTTCTTACAACTAAAAACTACTTGTTTACTTTAATATCTTTAACACGGAAAACAGTCACTGAAAAGACCCCCCTCCCACATTTAAAATACCCAACTACACACTATACAAAACTGTTTTACTGTATATAACCTGCAGTTTACATCATGCAATGTTTATACAAATACTAATAAGAACAACAATTGTTTTACTTTATTTCCTTCCCCTTTTAGTGTCCTTCTAAACAATGATGACATAAAGTGGGGTATATGCTCTGTAGTCCACCCACAAGTTTCACAAAGACAACAAAAGTCCAGTCTTTCTCTCACACTTTTTCTTGCAAAGCCATATTTCACAAATGCAACTGATACTTCATAGTCTCCCAATTATTCACTAATTTCAGTGTTGCTGGTCTTCTTCCTGTTCATCTCTGTCTTCCAACACTAGACTCTGGTTCAAGTCCAATGTATTCCTGATTCTTCTAGTTAATGCCTATGCTTTTTTACTGTTTTTCAATCATTTTCCTTTGGAACATTGGAAAAGGTTTCAATGGCAAAGTCTGTCTATGAGCTTTGCTGTCAGAAGAATGAGAAGCAGAGTCCCCTTCTGTTTGCTGGGTAAACTTTTTTTATTTCCTTCTTATCCTGTTCTGCACCCAAAAATGTCTTTGATCTCCCAGGAAAAAATTTTCTGAAGACAGATGGATACAGCAGGTTGAATCTCACACCAACCTCTTGATCACTGGGGTACATTTTTCTTCTGCCTATTGTACAGTGAATAATATTTTTTCACAAACATTCCACTGTCCCCGATTTGTAATGTGTTTCCCTTCTGATGCACTTTTGTCGGGATGAACTCTTTCTGCTGGTATGATTGCATCTTTACTAATACATGTCTTGGCTACTTTATCATGCCCGGGTTTGGAACATACACTCAGTGTACCCTTTCAATTAACAAATCCTTTTGTGGAATGCCAGTCTGTTCCTTCCAGTATCTCTCTTTTTCTTTATGCTCTCTGTCTTATAACTCTAAACAGCTCTTCTTAATAAATGTCATACTCAGCCAACATTTTCTTCATTAAAACCTCTGATTTTCCAGTTGTATCAATTCATCTGAATAACTAGTTAAAGCTTATTCCATTTTCCAGCCTTTTATTTGAATTGATATACTTTGTCAGTGTTTCATTTATTTTAGTCATCTCTGAATATATTTGATTTATTTTCTCATCTAAATTATTGGAAGCTGTTTGCTCTTGCACCAAAGCTGAAACCTGAACTGCTTTTGCTGAACATCTGGAGGACTTTTCACAACCTTTATTCTTTGCTGGCATCCAGGCAGTGTCCTCACTGGGCAGGAAATGATTTTTACTCACACTGACAATATCACTGGCTTGTATTATTCACAATTTCTTTTTTTTTCACTCTGGGAGAGCTGAAATTAATATGTTGATCAGTGTGTTACCATCTTGAAGGTCCAACAAAAAGTACATTGTGGCAATAATTTTCCTACCTCATTAGTCACACTATAGGAATACACAAAACTTATATATACTATATAGATTCATGGCTCAATATTAGGCAGTTGATCAGTGGACCATTAGTAGCCTAGTCACAATATCCTAGATTGTAGGTACTTATTGACATGACTAATGTATATCTAGTTTTGACCTCATTCAATGAGGTTTTGAGGGGCCAAACCCCAGGTATATTTACAATTACCCATCCATTCATCCAGGTTATGCTCAAAAAAGGTCAGGGAGCTAGTTTGCTTTATATCTAAAGGAAGTTTGTTCCCTACAAGATGGATTCTCTGGGATACATAATAATATTGCCAACAGGTCCTATTTATGTTTTGGTAGAAGGTAAGCCCTCTAGAACTGGTGTTTAGGGGGTTCGTTTTTTAGATATTTAGGAGATTGCATAGGACTGGATCCTTCAAGGCTTCATAAGTTAGACAGAAGTCACTTTTAAAGAATCTGTGGGGAAAAAGAAAGAGACTGAGTACTTTAAGGTGGTCTGGGTAACTTAAGGAAGACATGCCCTTTATAATCTTAGTGAGGAAACACTGCAGTCTATCAAGCTGAGTCATATGCTTAGGGAAGTACATACCAAAGGTCATTATACTCTATTAAGGGTCAGATTAGGGAGGAGCAGAGAGAGGTGAGATCTTCTTTAGATTTCTGGAATATATACTCTTGTTTTTTAGTCTGGCAGGGTAAAGGGGTTGCCTAACAACAGTGGATATATGGTTATCAAGAGGTTGTTGTAAACAAAAGTGCTCAGGTTTCCTACAGCAAAGTCAACTTTCAAAGTGGTGTAACCCATTCGGGAGGTACATGAGTGCCCATTTTTGTCAATGGCATTTATTTTTAGGATGTGGTCCAGGTACCACTTATTGATGTGTATTAGTCTCCCTTGAAGAATTTAAGTCAGACAGTAAGTTAATGATAGCTCCAAGTTTGCAGTCAGCTATAGGCCTTTGATATCAGGTTATTCATGAATTTTACCATTGCATTTATGACAGATGAATAGGGATTTCTCCTCAGAAGAGGAAAAAGTGGCTACAGTGCTCCTCATATTCTCAAATGAAGCAAACAGAAACTAACATGTGAGCTTGATAATTAATAATTCTTAAAATAAGTGTGGCAAAAGTGTGCACTTTTTTCCTACACCTACTCCCCAGGTCTCTGCTGAAAATGGGCTCTGTCCCAGTCAGACTTTCCCAGTAAACAAATGTTAAATAAATAAATAAATACTAAAGGCTTTCCCATCTTTAGCAGAAAGAGAGGTATTAACATTTTATCAAATGTGTAGCTGCAGCAGCATTTGCCAAGGAAATCACTGCATGTTCAGATCTAGGGTTAGAAAATAAAAATTTGTAAGAGTGAGGAACTTTATAAAATTGATCTGCTTTTTTTAGGGTATACTGGATGATTGTCAAGCATGTTACAGGCTATAATAAAAACTGATAAAAACATCCTCCAAAGCTGGAGGGGTGGGGTTGAGTTGAAAATAATTCCATTTGCAATAAGTCATAATATTTTTTCAAAAATACTGGAATGTCATTATGTTCCCACTTAAACAATTGGCTCATCCTAAATATGGCTTCAGAAAAAAGAAAATTCTTCCAAGGGGCAATCAGAAGAAACATTTTCCTCTGAATCTGAATAAGTCTCCTGAGGAGAAAAAAAAAGTTGCTCCTTCACAGTCCTACTCCTGTTCATCATACTTGGAAAGATCAGAAAAAGAAAGAATTCCTTTTTTCTTTTACCAGTAAAACCAGAATGAGAAGGGATCAAAAACCTGAGCTAAGCCCAATAAATCATCCCTATCTTAAGTAACTGAGTAAGTGAAAGATAAATGTTTAACTTTTTGCTTCTCTTTAACATGAATTTCCACAGAAGTTGACAAAGTCCTGTGAGGGATATCACCCTAAGGAACAGGCATTCCAGTCCAGCCAGGCAGATAAACATTCTGACACCTTCCTCAAAGACTGAGAAGAGTGGTTCTCCCATGCCCACTAAGGACATTCCAACAGCTGCAGAGGATATATCTACCCGCAGTTCATAGTGGCTGAAAGAAATACACCAGAGGAAACCAAGGAAGATGATAAGTGGTCTGTGGCTAAGGCAAATTCAGAACCTGCTGAATGGGTAAAATCTGTATGGAAATTTTCTTCTTTTTGTGTCTGGGGGAAGGAAGAAAGTATAGTTGTGTAAGTAAACTTACCAGAACAGTAGATGTTCAAATGACCACCCCTGCAGTAGCCTTAGCAATATATGTTATATCCTGTTAAGGATATAATAGCTGGCCAGACTCCAGAACTCAAAGGCACATTCCATGTGCCCAAACTGAGCTGAAGAAAGAGTTGTTTGAGCACCAAGCCCTTCACAGTTTTCATGCTAACTGAGAGAAGGAGGCTAGAGCCCTGAAAAGGTCAATGGTAGGAAACTAAAATTAGAAGTCCTAACCCTGGCAACAAAAACATACAAAATATGGGTGATCAAGGGAGAGGGCTGCTGCTGTAGCAATGACCATTTGAATAGCTACTGTTATGGTAAATTAACTTGTACAACTGTACTATGTTCATCACACTGATCATTGCTGCCATAGCCTTAACTATATGGAAAGACTACCAAAACTTAGACTGACTGGGAGGAGAAATGATGGGGATCCATGAGGCCCTGGTGAATATTCCAATCATTGCCTGTTCTACACCTGGACAAGGGATCTAGTTTGTGGTTGCTTTGTAAAGATATGTACAGAGGACCAAGTTGCTGCTTCTATAATACTTCTAGAATCCATCTCTTTCAAAAAAGCCACAAATGAAGTAAAGGCTCTGGTAAAATAAGCCTCAACCTTGCCTTAAATTACCTTGTTATGGGTATAGCAAAAGGTAATAGCATAAGGCAGCCATTTGAATATAGTCTGCATTAACATATGTTGTCCTTTCTTCTTACCTTCTCAAGAAATGAACAACTGATCAGACTTCCTAAAAGATTTAGTTCTGTCAAGATAGTACCTGATCTACCTGTGGACATCCAAGGTGTGGAGTATCCTTTCTCATTAGTTCTTAGGTTCTGCAAAGTAGATAGGCAGATGAATAGCTTGGGTTACAATAAACTTTAGACATAATTGAAGGATTAGTTCTTAAAATAAACTTTATCTTTGTGAAAAATGAATAAGGTTGAACAACCATAAGAGCTTGAACTCTGATAATCTTCTTGCAAAGGTCAGAGGGTTCAGTAACACTGTTTTTCATGTTAGGGGCCTAAAATCAGCCTGACGAGCTGGTTCAGCTAGAGCAAGAGTTAATTTTCCTGAGAGAAAAATAAGATCTCAAGGATGAGCCACCTTTTTCTAGAAGGCTTGGTATTCAGCACCCCTTTCAAAAACATTTTCACATGAGATTGCATTAAAAGAGGGTATCCATTTGCAGGCATGGCTGACAAATGAACTTTGATGGAGCGGTAAGACAGGACAGAGGACAGTAACTCACATAAATAATGTAAACCACTGAAACATTAACCCTGAAAGGATCCCAGTTATTGTCTTGGCACTAGCTAAAAAATCTTTTCCATTTACTAATTTATGATTTTCTAGTGACAGCTATCCTTGTCTCTTTAATACCTGCTGCACATCCTCATAAAATAGGTGCTTAAAATGTATTAAGATTTTGACATCCAGGCAGATAGTTGCAGTTGTTTGGAGATGGGATGTATCAAACACCTCTTAGCCTATGTCAGAAGGTCCAGCTTAGTCAAGTTTGAGAGGAAGCATGTGGTAATTGACCTTAGCCATTTCTAGCACAAGGGAGAACCACTGTTGTCTGGGCCAGAAGGGAGTCACCACAATGATGTTTGAAGAGTCCTTTTGAGTCTTCAGCATGATCCTGAATATTAATGGAAAGGGTGGAAAAACATGCAACAAGATTCCCGTCCAAAGAAAAGAAAAAAAATCTGTTTTCCAGGCCCTCTTGCATAGGATCCTGGCTTATAATTTTATCATCTAATTGTTATGACTCACGACAAAAAAATCTATCTGAGGTGCTACCCACAGCTGGATCAAATCCTGGAAGATCCCCAGATTCAGTTTCCATTTGCGAGGGTCTGTCCCAGTTCTGCTTAGCTTGTCTGACTCAAAATTTTGCTATGATGTTATGTAATATGCCTATAGAGTGAGATGGTGCTGGAAAGATGTTTCTCTAACTACCATGGCTAGCTTGCACAAAAAGGATCTTGTCCCACCCCCCACCCCGTTTATGTACCACATAACTATGGTGTTAGCTGTAAACACTTGTAATGATCCTGGAGACCATAGATGGTGGAAAGTGTTGACAGCATTTATAAATGCCATCATCTCTTTTATGTTTGTGTTTTGGTCTGTCTTTTCTGTTCCAAAGATCCTGTCCTTTTACCTCTATAGACACTGCTCCCCAAGCAAAGTCTAATGTGTATGTTACAGACTGTTCTTGAGTTGTAAGGGAAAATGGGAGACCTGGATTATGATTTTTCTCATATGGAGTATTGTCAGATGAACCATGAGAATCATAGATGCCATGAGACCTAGAATAATGAGAAATTATAGGGTTGAGACAGTAGTATGTGAGAAAAAAATCAAGAATAGATCTAGATACAGATCTACATTTTTTCCTGTGGAAGAAAAACTTCTTGAACTCTGGTATCTAGGAGACACCCCAGGAAAACAATCCTGTGAAAAGGTGTTAAACAAGGCTTTTGTATGTTCTTGTGGAACCATAGCCTATGTAGATCATCTCTCTCCCAAGTGAGATATTCCTGACTCTGCAGAGATAAGTCATGTCATCCAAAATGAGGAAAAATTTAATAGATTGTGGTCAGCAGAAGGGTATCACTGGAGCCAGACACTTTGTATATACCCTTGGATCATTGGATAGACTAAATGCTAATGCAGAGAACTGATATTATGATTGATCCAGACACAACAACCCTTAAATATCTGAAATCTGGAACTATAGGAATATAATGATAAGCATTGTTTAAATGTAAAGTCACCAGAAAACTAAAAAAGAGATTGGCAAGTAACAAATGAGAAGGGATGGCATTTTCAATTTCGGCACTATTGCAAACTGGTTTAGAAAGGAGAGATCCAGAACTGGTCTCCATGAATCTTCTTTTTTGGCACCATAATCATTATTGAATAGAACCCTTCTCCTAGCTGAGGAGGAATGACCATTTCTATCATCCCCCTGGGCCATCAGGTGGTGAATGACAGGAGGGAAAAGAGTAGGATAATCTGCCAGATAAAGGGGAATCTGCTGAAAGAGAAGGAAAGACTCCCACTGCCACCAATAATGCTGATGAACTACTTTCAGAATCTATTTGTCTGAGACTATCTGTTGTCAAAGAGAAAATGGAGGTTCAGCCTTTATGGAAAGATTAAGGGTTTGCCAGGGTAGAAAGGAGGAGGGGAGTCTAGAAGATAGCTATTCAGACTTACTAGACTGTCCTTTGTTCTAGGGGGGTTTCTCTTTCATTTGGGAACCTCCCCACCATTGTTTTTTAAATGATTGCTTATTTTGCTTTTTGAAAAAGGTTGGAGAGGTAGCATTAAACCCCTTGACAATCATGAAGAACAAAGGCTGAAAAATCTGAGAAAGTCATTGAATTAGCTTACCTCTCTCATTACTTTTAAGGACCTTTGCAGCAGATGTTCCAAAACCTAAATCTCCGAGGGAGAATTCAAAATTTCTGCTTTAATGTCCTAGGAACATTTTGAGTTTGCAACTAAGCAAATCTCCTCATATAACAGTTCAAGCAGTAGCAGCACTGGAATCATAAGCAGATTTCAGTGAGTGGCCACTTGAGACACAAAAGCTATCAGGCTATACAAGACTTGTTTTTTTAGAAGAGAAAACAGATACCATAGTATTCCTCATGTTCTCAAAAATGCGACTGACAGCTGAGAATTCTAAAAATAAGGGTTGCAGAAGAATATACTTTTTTGCACAAATCTATCAAAAAAACTTTCCCACCTTTGTCAAAAGGGGGGAATTGGTATTAACCAGATATTTAACAAAAGCAGGATTCACCAAAGAAATAACGGCTGTCTAATGTGGGACTGGTACATACAAATATTTAAGACAGAGGTGCTTTATATAATCTATCTGCTTTCTTGGGGGAAGCAGGTTAACTGTCAAGACAGTTACACTCTGTCACAAACACATCATCAAATGCTGAAAGAATGTGAGGAACTGACATAGGTTCAGGAAAATGTACTTACCTTAAATCATATCACTTCTTCAGAGACAGTGGAATGTCATTATGTTCTGAATTAAAACAACTGATTCATTTTGTAAGATTTCAGAAAAGGATAATCCTTCAAAAGGACTGTCAGAAGCCACACACTCCTGAGAATATGAATCAGAAACCTGAGAATAAAAAACAGAAGTCGTCCCTTCACAATTATTTTGTAGTTCAAAATCTCAAACCTCTTCAGGAATGTAGAATCCCTTTTTCTCTTGCCAGGAAACAAACTTGAAGGGTCAGGATCCTGAACTAAACCCTAAGCTCAGCCCAATGTATCACTCCTGTCCAAAGTACCTGAGACAGTAGAAGGTGTATGTGCTAAGTTTCTAATTCTCTTTAACAGGAAATTCTGAAGAAGTAGACCCATCTTTGCAAAGTACAAAAACCTCCCTTGGGACAGGCATTCCAGTCTGGCTAGGCAGAGAAGTGTTTCTTCCTTGCCCTCCAAGAGCCCTCAAACAACCACAGAGAACATGTCTACACCAGAGGGAGCCATGCAAGTAGATGAATAGCCTGAGGAACCAGAAATGGCCGCAACAGTATCCCTCAGTTGTTGCTGAGGGACTTTAGTATTCTACTGTGGTGGCAAAGGCTAGTTTTATTAATTTTCTTCTTTTTATTACCTGTATCAGGAAGATCCAAGGAACTGGAAGGTTATTCCATAGTAAAGCTGAAAAAGATGTCTGATTACTAGGGAAGCCTTGGCAGCAGGCATTGATAAAACAAGTAAGTAATAAAAAAGTCACTTTGTCACCAAAACACCAGTGAAAAGCAGTTTAAACACTTACCCTAGCCCCCAGAGTAAAATAACAAAATGTTTTCTTCTATACTCAACTAAAAACTCTCAGAACAGTTCTTTAATTTAGCAATCCCCTGCCTCTTCTCTTTGTCTGTACTCTTGTTATTAATCTCTGGTAGGGAAGACAGTCTCTATCATACAGTCTGAACTTCTGCTTGGCCTCCTTCAACTCTATTACTCTCTCTAGTTATTTGCTCCCAAACCATGGCCCCTTTGCTAATTTCCACCAGTAAATTAAGCCCCACCTTGCTTGCTTTCTATACTTCTATGTGCAGTCATACCTATTGGTAAAATCTCATTTCTCTATTCCCATGTTAGTTTAGTTCTTAGAAAACTGTCTTCTACTTTAAAAATATAATATTCTGTATGTTATTATTTTCCTTAAGGAGCTGCATTCAAAATTCTACTTTCCCTTTTTATCTTCACCACCACTGCTTCATTATCACCTATTTCCACTTTGACTTGTAATCTTCTGTTTATTTTATGTAAATGAGACTTAACTGTGTAGCTCTAAAATATCCTTTCATATCAGGTAACCTTAAACCACCTTGTTTTTTGGGGATAATCAATTTATCCAACTTAACTCTTGTCCTCCCAAATAAATTCTTTCAACTCTATTCATTCTTGTCCATGACTTCTCTGTTGTTAAAATATGCTTGACCTGTGAATAAAACTAAAGGGAGTAGAAACATTGTCATTGCTTGTATTTTACTATCCATATCCATCATTAAGAGCTTCCAGCTTTTCAATTTTGGCATTGTCTTTTTAGTCTCTTCATGCATATCCTTAGTTGCCATAATATAATCCTTTTTAATTCATAGCCCTAATTACTTCATTTATTTCCCCATAAATATGGGTATTGCTGAACCATTTCAGGTGTGTGTACATAGCTTATTGCTATAGCCTTTGTTTTACCTTCATTTATTTACTTCATATCCTTGGAACTGCATCAAAATCTTCCACAACACTGAAATATCCTTTCAGGATTTATCAAGTACAAAATATCATTTTTGAATAAGGCTTACTTTTCTTGATTACCATACTAGTAAGTTATATCCCTGAATTTCTGAGTCCTTTATTTACTTTGCTAATTTTAGTATAAGCCAACAATAGAGGAAAGATCCTCTCTCTTTATTCCACGCTTCAAAAACATCTTGTCAGAGAGGAACCCTCCCTCCTTACTTCTTGCCTCTAACACATCATATATCATCCTAATTAATTATATTATTCTACATGGGAAAGAAAATGCTGCCATTGCCCTGCTCCTAAAATTTCAGTTGACTCTATTGAATGCTTTCTCTGCATCAAGAGCCACCAACAGGAGTGGCGTTTTCCTTCACTCTCCTTCTCTCTCCATCATCATTGTTCTGTTAATGTTTTCAAATGTTTGCCTTCCCTTCAAAAAAAACACACTGATCCATATCTATCAATTTTTGCAATTTCTTTGCCATTCTCTTAGGATAGACAAACACTTTGTAATTATGGTTTCAAACTGAAATTGGTGTGTAAGAAGTTTGGTTTGAAGAGTGTTTACCCTCTTTTGATAATACTGCAACCAGAGCTTTCTTCCAAGATGATGCTACCTCCATAGTCTTCTGTACTTTTGCTAAACAAATCTCTCAGCTCTTTTTCTTTCCTCCCTCCAATCCTAAACAGAATATATCACCATTTTATCTCATCTGTTCCTATCTTGGCTATACGATGTTGAGTCTCATCTCCCTCCAACCTTGGCATAATTAGGTCTTCCATAAATGTTTACATTTGTGTTTTTTTGTAGTTTTCACATGCCTCTGCTTTATAAGTATTTTCATAAAATATCTGACATATCCCTAATACCGCTATATTATCTCCGGCTATTTTACTTTTTATAGGTTCCCTAAGTTGGGCACCAAACCTATTTTTGCCTATGTTGCCTATGTCATTGTGCTAAAAGCTTTTGCCCTTTGGAGCAGTTATCAAAAATGTTGCTTAAACTTCTACACATATGCATGTTATCTGATTACAGCCTTCCTTTATCACTTTGCAGTTGCTCTTCTTCTTCTTCTCTGAAATTCCTCTTAATCTGCAATACTTTAACCTTGCTCAGCTGTTCTAAATAATTCTTACAGTGTTTTTAAACTCCATTTTCATTTTATCCCACTCACTTGCTATACATTCTGAAGACATATCTATCTTCTCTAATAGCTCTTGAATCATTTCCACTATTCATTCCTTAAATCTCTTGAATCATTTCCACTACTCCTTCCTTAAATCTCTTATTCTTTAACAGAAGTGTGAAAGCAACAGTATCAAATTTTTACTTCATTATCCTGCATCTGTATCTTAGTTTCCATTGTGGCAAGATCAGAAATAGTTATTGGATGTGTCTCAAAGTATTCAATTAAGTACCCATGCTCCTCTGAGATATAATTTTTATCCAGTCTACCTTGAGAAATAAAATGCAACTGAATGAATATCTTCCATACCAAACATTCTGATACATTTCTTCAGAAATTCACCCTGTTTTGTTGTGTTTTCCATTCAAGGCCCCCAATGCATCCTCACTATTGCAAATCATTTCAGATCCCCACCCATAAATAATATTCCCCTGCTAAAGGTGAATTATTTCTCCCGAAATTCTATTTAGCTGCATAGCTTTAGCTTTTCCAATCTACTATCAAAAGTGGAGCCCCTTTAGCAATCAGTTTTATTACTCCCATTTTCTTTAGTCCTGGATATTTTGATGACTGTCCACAATTAAATTCTTTGTCATATTCACATGCTCATTTCTATCCAAATGTGTCTCCTGCAACATTGCTATTTTGCACCTCACACTTAATATAATTTAATACTCTGTTTTTTTTTATACTTAAAAGGCCTTTTACATTACATGATAATAAAGAGAGAGATTGGCCTATGATAGAAAGCTATTACTCCCACCTATTATGCACAAGAGTCTTTGTTTTTTTTAATGTGTATTAACAACTTTTAGTTGGCAGGCTGATCTCTTATGTAGTTGCTCTACTCATGTCCATTTGAACTAATATCACATTTTTAAGACTTTTTGCTTCAACAAAAATGCTCAAACAAAAAACCTAAATATATTTTCAGAACCCCTATCCTTTTCTCATCTTAGAGAAAGCACAATAAATTATTTATGCATATTTTCAAAGAGAGTTCCCCTCCAGATAGTAGAAGTTGCTCCAAACAGATGGCTTTACCCAAAGGCATTACCTAATCTAAAATTAAGGTTATTCATACCAAAGTACAGGTTACAGCCTATGTCCCCATTTACACTAATTGCTAACTCTTCTTTTATTTTCTGTGTTCCCCTCTCATAATTGAAAAACAAATTTTAACCATAAGAGAATATGCAGTCAATATCATTAAACTAAAATGTGTATTGTTATATTAAATATTAAATGCATTAAAGCACTAAGACTGCTGGCGAGGCAAAGTACACTTTTGTAAGTAAACTTACAATAACAGTCAATGTTTGAACAGATCACAGGTGCAGTAGCTTAACCTATATATGACCCTGTCAAGGAATGGATGACATGCCAGCTTCAAAAGCTTTAGGGCACCTTTCATACCACATAATCCCTATACGGGTCAAGGTGAGTGGTATGAAGTCAGTGGTTAGGGTACCAAACTCTCAAGAGCTTTCTTGCCTCAGAACAAGGGAAACTAGAGCTCTGTTAGACAGATTTGCACTATCAAAAATGGAAGGACAGAAAACCCACATCCTGGCATAGAGAACAAGAAAAAGAATGGGGGAAAGGGAGGGTGTTTGTATTGCAATAATAATCTATTCAAACATCTATTGTTATGTAAGTTTACTTACACAACTGTATCATGTTCATCATTAGATCACTGCTGCAGTAGCCTAAGCTATATGGGATGATTACCAGAGCTTAGAATAAAAGAGAGGAGGAGGAAGAAGGATTAGAGTCCAGGACACCCTAGAAAATAGTCCTAGAAACACTGCTCTGGATGCAGAGAAGGAATCCAGATTGTAGTGTTTGGTAACTGGATGCAAGGAAGACCAAGTTGCTGCCTGTGCCTCTAAAATATTTCTAGAGTCCACTCCTTTCCAAAAAGCTACAGAAGTAGCCAAAGTCCCAGTAGAGTGGGCCCCAAAATTGCCTGGAAGTATCTTGTTATAGTGAAAAAAAGGTGATAGCATAAATCAACCATTTAAAAACTATCTTTTTTGACACTGATTGTCCTTTTTTCTTAAATTTATAGGAAATAAACAGTTGATTATAATTCCTAAAGGGTTTTAACCCATCAGTGCAGTATTTATGTTGTCTCTGGACATCCAGAGTATGTAGAATTCTTTCTCCTCTATTTTTTGGTTCTGGATAGAAAATGGTGATGAATAGCCTGGATCAAAGTTAATTCTGAAACTACCTAGGTATAAAGAGGGGTTATGCTCTCAAAGGTACATTATCTTTGTGAAATATGAGGTAGGGTTGAATCACTATAAGAATTTGAAACTCAGATACTTTTTCTTGCAAAATTAAGAACTTCATATCACCCTGATGAGCAGGTTGGAAAGGAAACTAAATTTTCCTGCACAAAATTAAGATCTCAAGAAAAAGAGCAACCTGTCATCCAAGTGGACAGACATATAACATCACAAATGAAAAAACACTGTAAGAAGAGAAACACCACACTCAAAATAATATGTAAAAGCCTTTATTCACATAGGGTATAAATCCACAGACAAATACAGGTAAAAATCCAAAGAACAAGGTTGAGCGCTTTCGACCATGGAAGTATGGTCTTCATCAGAACACTACACAAAAAACACCATATTTAAATAATGATTCAATAATGCAATCAACCAATTAAAAATCAAATACTATGGTAACCTTCTAAAAATGTTTTTCCAAAAAAATTTTAAAGACACAATGTCAATGCTTAAAACTATAAACTACACTTTTCATTTACACTTATCATACTGACATTTTTTATTAAGAACTACTTTGTAATTAACATGGTTGTTCAACCCAGGTGCATGGTATGCATTTAGTAGAATTTGCCATTTAAACTCCCTAAAATTTAACTCAATTTCTTTGTCACCATTGAACTCATGGGGTATAAAATCAACTACCTTGAACAAATACCTGTTGTTACACTCTAAAGAATGCTTTGCCAAAGCATTGTCTACATTACCAATCCTAATAGCATATAAATGTTCATACATCCTCCTTTTAAGTTGCCTACTTGTCTTTCCTATATGAAATGAAAAACAGGTACTGCACTGAGCTAAATATATAACAAAAGTGGAATCATAAGTAAATTTTCATGGAACTTGCCACACCTTGTTGCTTGAAGGGACCTCAAAAGAAGAACCTTCTCCTATATACTTACAAAAGTTCCAATTGTAACATTTAAAGGTGCCCCTCATCCCCCCCCCCCCAGTTCGTTTCCATGATTGTTTTCCAATAGGTCTTTGAAATTTCTCCCCCTTTTGTTAATAAACATGGGTGATGATCCTGCCAAAGTCTTTAACTCATTGTTGGATTTGAGTATTCTCCAGTTATTCCTAATAATATTTTTAATGTTGCCGCTGTCAACAGTAAACACCAGTGGCATAGAAATGGACCAATCGTGCTCTTGTGAAATGTTAATATTTGACATTTCTTGAACCAGACTACTTTCAATAATGTTTTTAGTAATGGTTCCAGGATAACCTCTCTTTTTAAACCTGTCGTTCAACTCACTAGTGGACCGATCTAACATTGTAACATCCTTTGTAAGTCTCTTCAACCTAACTACTTGTCCCTTTACAATATTGTGCATGACATAAGTGGGATGCATGCTAGTGTAATGAAGCAGTGTGTTGTTAGCCACATTTTTATAAGTAATCAGGGTTGGGAGGGTGGCCTAATGGTTAAGGTGTTTGCCTTACAAACACAAGGTGCAGGGTTTGAGTCTCACAAGAGATAATTGGCTAGGTTTAAAATGGCTCACAAGGGAAGTTAGCCTAGTACTAACCTATGAACCCAATGAATGACTATTCCCATCTTTAACAACTTTTAAACCAAAAAGGGAATCTTGCACAAGTTGTAAGAATGGGAAAACTCCAAAAAAGAGATGCTACTATTCATACCATGTATAAATTCATCCAGGTTTTTATTGGTTCCCTTCCACACAAAAAACAGGTCATCAATAAACTGATAATACAAAGAGACTTTGTCCCAACCCACTAAGGTAGCAAAAATCTTAGTTTCCCAAAAGTTCATAACTAAACTGGCATAATTGGGAGCCATTCTGGCTCCCATAGTCACTCCCCTCTTTTGGTAAACATATTCTCCTTCAAACCCAAATAGTTACTGGTAAGCACTTGCTCTATGCTTTTTAACAAAAATCTGCACTCTCCCACTTCAAACTCATCAGTGGTGATAAGCAGGTTACCCACCCACTCCATCCCTACATCATGGGGAATGGAAGTGTGCAAAGACTTAACATCCACCGTAACTAACAAATCATCCTTCCCAATGACTTTATCCTTGATTTTTGTCAAAAAATCAAAGGAATCTCTAAATAAAAAAAAAAAATCACTCTGTTGTACTAACCTTAACAATGCCCTATCAACAAATTTTGAAAGTGGCTCTAACTTGGATGCTTGAGCTGAAACAATGGGTCTGTAAGGTGGATTATTTTCATTTTTGTGTGCCTTGGGTATGCCAAACAAAGAACTTATCTTGGGTTTAGGCACATGAAAAAAAATGTACATGGTATTAGAAATAATAGCATCCATCAGATAATCACATAACCATGCATCTGCTTGTCTGTATGCTTTGCAGATACCTGTATTTGTCTGTGGATTTATACCCTATGTGGATAAAGGTTTTTACATTTTATTTCGAGTGTGGTGTTTCTCTTCTTACAGTGGTTTTTCATTTGTATTGTTTGGTTACCACTGTTTAGGGGCTTTTGTGATTTTGATTTTGTTAGATATATAAAATCCTTTCAAAAACTGTTCCATTTGAAGCAGGGTAGAAAGGGGGAGGTCCATGGGCAGACAAGCAGAGATGTCCAAGAGTTGAATCTTTAGAGTAAGAAAGGCCAGAGAATAACAGCTCACACAGATACTATAGAACCAGAGGCATCTTGGTTCTTACTTTGGCACCAATTAGAAATGCTTTTCCACTTGGCCAAATATAATTTTCTAGTAGCAGATTTCTTAGCCTCCTTTAATATCTAGAATACTTAGAGCAAGAATAGTAGCCCATCTATATACATAACTGAGTAAAGTACTTGAAACTTCAGCAAGGCATCTTTATTCCTCCCACAGGGAGGGCATCACAGAGACAATCTCCTAGATCTGCTGGATAAAGTGATTTTATCTGAACTATTTCTTTGTATTCTGCTTCATGTTAGTTCTGTCATCCATGGGTCACAGATGGGATAACAGACTTAACCTGAGCTTTCTCAGTTACCTTTGTTTTCTCCTTTAATATTTACTACACGTCCTTAAAACTTTAGTACCTTTTAAGCAACTATTTTTTTTCTATCATCCAGAAACTGGGTTGAAGAAATTTGAAGGTTGGGGGTTATCAAACAACCCCTGTCCTGTGTGACTTAAGTCCATCCAAAGAAGAAGTTTGTGGTAACTGCCTTTTGCCATTTTGAGAAGAAAGTACAGTTGTCTAAGTAAGCATGCAGTAACAGAATATGTTCTATTGGATCACAATTGGAGTAGCCTAGGGGCCTTACATATTCACCCACCTAGGAGACAGGTGGCTTCTCTGTAGGATCTCAAGTCTGTACTTGAGAAGCTTATCATGCCTCCATTTGAACTAGTCATAAGGCTGATTTCTGGTTCCTAACTTGAAAGGCCATTTTATTTATTTCCCTGACATCTGCTAGGTGAGTATCTGAGTTCCAAGCACTTACAGAGAAGCAGGGTGCCATTTTTTTCAGACTGTAGTTTATGGTCCCACATTGCTATCCCCAAAAGTGGTGCTCCACCTACCTACAGTCATTTGTAGTACCATACCCTCAAAATAATGGCTCAGCTCCAAGCCAGTATGAATCTGTGGTCATATAGAAACTCCAAACACCATGCTGTTATGCAGCCTCATGGCTGGGGCTTCCTAAAAAAGCTCAATTCAAATAAGTGATGTATTGTAAGAAGCACTTGCACTACAAGACAGGCAGTCTCACAGACATCCACATCAAAGTTGGTATATAACTTGGGAGTTGTGGGAGTCTGCGCCTCTGGAAAAAAAAAAAAACAATTGATTTTCATCTGTGCCACTGTAGTGAATGGCACTGATATGTGTCAGACGGTTGTGGCTGATAAAATATTTTCCAAGTAATCACATTCTAATATTGCATAGAGGAGCCTTCATTTATGCAAATGCAATAATAAAATTTAGCCTTTACTAACTTATAGTATTTAGAAATGTGAGAACTTATTTATTTAGAATCATACTAAAATTGCATAGAAAGTGCAAAAATGTAGAAGGCAATTACTAACTAATTAAAAATGTAATGCTCCCAGTTTATCCAGATTCATTTGCCATGTTCTCTATTTTTAAAGTATGTCTTATGTTATCAGCTGACCAAAATCATTCTGCATATTCTATGGCTGCTTGGAGATCTGATGGTATTCTTGAAAACACTGTTAACATGTGTATTAATACATATTGTATGTCAATGGAATTGTTGTTGAATAACAATTAATGTGAAGTTGTTCTATCTCACCTTTAGTCTCACTGATGGGATTTGGAGCCGATCCTTGGCTCTGACTCGGCCAAATGCAAAAGCTTGAGGTCTTCAACCAGTTTGTGGCCTACTCGCTATCCCATGATGTATTGGTGCTTCCCTCAGATATTGTTTGCCACTGCAACAGATCGGTCGTTTCACCAACTCTGGCCAGTAAATATAAGTATTTTTCAAGTTTTAGTACATTTTTTTTCAAAAATTTCTTCTATATAGTTGTTAGTGGTTAGTTTAACCAAGTTAGTTAGTTAAGAGAATTACAGATATAGTATACCTTTCTCTTTCTCTACTTTGTGGTCATTTTTATTAGGCCTAGTTTAACTCCCTTTCCTCTTTATTCTAAATGTTGATAGTTCTTAGCTTACACTATATATATATATATATATATATATATATATATATATATATATATATATATATATATATATATATATATATATCTGTGTTGTTAGAGTTAGTTGATTGCTTGTATTATAAAAAGGCTTAAGTATTGTTTTTTGTGAGCCCATTTTTTATTTAGGGCTATTTCTTCCTTAATATTATAGTCTGTTTAAATTAGAAGGCTTTAATAATTGTTCATAGTATTTCTAGTGTGGATATTGTTTTTGTAGAATTGTTGACGTCTCAGGAAAAATCAAAATCAGGTTTCAAAAAATGCCCTAAGTGTGGACAGAAGATGTCCATCACCGATGGGCACTCTGACTGTGTATATTGTTTGGGGGAGGTTCACCTCCAAGAAAACTGCTCCATATGCCACTCGTTCAGTACTAGGGTGCTGCAAGAAAGAAAAAGTAAAGTGATTGCTATAGGACTGGTAAAGTCCTCCTTACAGGACTCATTGGATAAGGACAATACCCAAGATAGGCATTCAAAATATTCGAAGACTTCTTCTGGATCAGAGCCAAAGAAAAGCTCACTGACTCCAAAAAAATCAGACAGACCATCTACCTCGGTGCCACAAGCTTTAGAGCCAACAGTTGCACTTGTTGGTAGGAGCTGGTCCCTGGTTTTGGAGCCTGTATCTCCTACCCTTAAGTCACCTATTTTACAATCAGTGGCTTCTTCCATCGCTTCTTCTTGATCTTCAAGACTCTCTGATCAGAATGTGGATCGTGTGGTGCAGAGGCTTCTGCAGACACTGGCACTAGCAAAGATTTTGTTGGGGCCGACCCTTGGGGCTTTGGGCCCGACTGGGAGCCAGTCCGTTACTTCTGTTCCTCCTCTGATTCGACTCGAGGTTTTGGAGCTGGAGTGTTCGGAGCTGATGATTGTGGATCCATCAGAGCTGACACCTGCTCCAGGTCTGTCAGTTCCAACTACTCTGACTTTCTCAGTGCCGACCTTGGAGTCTAAGAGCTGACACTTGCCAGTCGGGTCTGGGGAGGATAGTCGAACTGACCTCTCGGTTCTGACTTTACCTCTCAGGGGCTTCGGCGTGGCTGAGCTCAGCGCCTACCTCAGGCTCGGATCCCACTGCTTCGGTGCCAGGGAGATCACCTGCTTCTTTGGAGCCAGGGGATTCCTCTCATCGGAGCTGGGTGGGCTTTTGATGCCATGAGGAGAGTGTTGTCCCCTCAGGCACCCGCATCATCAGAACCAGTAACTTCCTCCCCCAAAGCACCTGTGTCTACTTCTGCTTCACTGGTCCCTCAAAAGCGTACAGACCCCGAGCCTCAGGTCACCCCATTGGGTGAGCCCTGCTCTTCTGAGACCTCACCAGAAGCTCCCACTGAGGAGGTTCCCAGGAAGAGACTTTGCAAGAGGAAGCATCTAGACTCCCCACAGGAATCTGTCACATCAGATACTGACTTAGATGAGTCAGAAGGGTTCCCATGGTCCCCTCTGATGATGTCTCTTTCGGAGATATCTTGGAAATTCTCAAACAGTGGGGTGGCTGGAAGCCCATTAACCCTACTGATGATGAATCAGTTCTCCTGAAGGCTTTCAGGTCTCAACCCTCCACTTCTTGGGTGTTTCTGCCTTTTGATGAGCTGATGGAACTCATCTTTCAAAAGGCGTGGGAGTCCCTGGATAGCATGGAACCTGTCCCTTGGAGGCCTAACAAATTTATGACTTCCGCCCAGGACAAGGCTTTCCTAACCAAAGGAGTACTCATTGATGCTATGGTGGTGGCGGCAGCCACCAAGAAGGAGTTGTCAGAGACCTCTACATCTATTCACCCTCCTAACAGGGATTCTAGGATTATGGACAGATATGGTAAGCACACGTTTAGTTCAGCGGCCTTTGCTCTTCAATCCCTGAACTATCTCACGCATTTTACTAGACTGCACAAAGCTCTCCTTAAGGAGCTGGGAGATACTCTGCAGGGTGCAGTAGCTGCAAGAGTTTCAGATGAAGTAACTTCCAAGCTTGCTACCCTAAATTCCCTTGTAAACTCTTTCAAGCATCTGATCTTGTATGCAGCTGATGGAACGAGCAGGGCAGCGGGTACAGGAATTGCTCTTAGGAGACATTCCTGGATGCGCTTATGTTCCTTTGCATAGCTCTTTAAGTCATCTTTTGTGAACACCCCTTTCAATGGCTCGTCCCTTTTCCTTTTTGGACCCAAAGTGAAGGAAATGCTTACTAGGAGTGAGCAGGATCGAAAGACTCTGTCTGCCATCGGAGTCTTTTTTTCCACCCCTACCAGACCTTACCCAAAAGGTCTGAAGGGAGGGAAGATGTGGTTCTGTAAAACTCAACGAGCTTTCTAGGACACATGTGGTGAACCCCCTCTAGAGGCAGAGCAGGGGGTAATAATGGAAGACGCCATCCATGCGGCAGAGGGAGTCCTCAGAATCAGGGCAACAGAGATCAGTTCTTTGGAAAACCCTATCAGTGCTCCTAAAAGGAAGCCCACCTGTCCATCTCTGGAGGCTGTAAGGGGATGCTTATATTTGTACCCAGATGCCTGGCAAAAAATAACAAAAGATCACTGGGTACAAAGCATCATATCCAGAGGATACTCCATTCCCTTTGCCACCCCATCACCTCTTGTAAGGAAAATCCCAGACATCCCACCCAGTCTCAGGGAACAAGCAACCATAGAGATTCAAAGGTTGCTAGAAAAAAGAGTCATCCAACCAGTCCCGGCAGACCAGAGAGGGTCCGGAACTTACTCAAGGTTCTTTTTAGTTCCGAAGAAAACAGGAGACTGGAGACCCATTTTGGATCTCAGCAGATTAAACAAATCTGTCAAAAAGACAAAGTTCCAGATGGTCATGCTAGAGTCGATACTTCCTTTTCTCAGAAAAGACAACTGGATGTGCTTCATAGATCTCCGGGATGCGTACTACCACATCAAAATGGCCAGACTATCCAGAGATCATCTGCGCTTTCAGCTGGGACCCAGTCACTACCAGTTTTGAGCTCTGCCCTTTGGTCTCACTACAGCCCCTAGAGTGTTCACCAAATGCATGGCAGTAGTCATGGCTCACCTGAGTCATTTAGGATTCCAGATGTTTCCATACCTAGACAGCTGGCTGCTCACCACCACCACCTGGCATCAACTCATACAAACAAGGGATACAACCTTAAACCTCTTCAATCAGTTGGGGATTACCATAAACTCAGAAAAATCTGCCTTATCGCCATCCAAACATACCATTTTGAAAGGAGCAGATATAGATACCATTTCCATGACCATAAAACTTCCACCAGAAAGGGTTTGTATTCTATGAAAACAGGTCCTGAATCTTCTATCAAAGGAAAAAGCCCCAGCTTCAGTGGTGCTCAAATTATTGGGGACAATGGCGGCAGCACTCATTACAATTCCTTTAGGTTGAATGCATATGCGTATACTGCAATGGCTTCTGTTCACACAATGTTCCTTTCAAGAACTGCCAATGTCTCATCAAATTCTGATAACGAACTCATGCAAGAACTACCTTTGCTGGTGGCTGACATCTCAACAAGTAACAATAGGTCACCCCTTTGTGCTATCCACTCCCATTGCCACTGTGAGTGACCATGGACTCCTCCCTGATAGGGTGGGGGGCATTATCAGAGAAGAACAGCCCAAGTCATGTGTAAACAACATGAGGTTCACCTGCATATCAATGTCCTAGAGATGGGAGCAGTACTTCCAGCATTGCAGTCCTTTCAAGACTCCCTTCCTCTAGGGACTATTGCAATTCAGACGGACAACATGTCAGTGGTCTGGTACATAAACAAACAAGGAGGAACCAGATCTTACCCCTTATGTCGAGAGGCCCTGAGAGTATGGCAATGGGCAACTTCCAACAGAGTACAAAAACAAACTGAACTTCTTGAAAATAAAACCGGTCTAGCTGTGGCTTTCTTGACAGGTTTTATTTTTAATGAGCAACTTCCACCCAGCGCTTTATTTTCACCTTGGTGATCAGTGGTCTAATATCATGTCCCACAGACTCTCTAAAGCTTTTCTTAAGGGCACCGCTCATTTGACACCCACCATTCAGTCCCCAGTTACACCATGGAATCTGAATTTTGTTCTTTCTCATATCATTTTACCCCCATTTGAACTGGCCTCATCTTGTGACCTGAAATATCTATCATGGAAAACCATTTTTCTAGTAGCTATTATTTCAGCTCGGATGGTTTTAGAGTTACATGCCTTGTCCATTAAACCTCCATATTTAATATTTCATAATGACAGAGTTTCACTTAGGACAAATTCATCCTTTTTACCTAAGGTTTGTTCAGAGACAAATCTCAGACTATAGAATTACCTGTTTTTTTCCCTAATTATACTAATAAAATAGATCATACGCTGCACAAGCTTGACGTCCACAGGCAGCTTCGATTCTGTTTACTCAGGGCTAAGGACTTCAGAAAATCCGAACAGCTCTTTGTTTCATTTTCAGATTCAAAGAAAGGTGCTCCAGTGGTAAAAACCACCTTGTCAAAATAGTTATCAGATTGCATCTCTTTTACATATAATTCTGTCCATTCACCATTACATCAAAAAATAAAGGCCCATTCAACTAGAGCTGCTTCCACATCTTCAGCCTTCCTGGCCAAACTACCAATAAATTCCATTTGTACAGCAGCCACATGGTCTAGACCTCATCTTTATCAATCATTACAAACTGGGCAAGGTCTCCAGGGACAGGGCCTCCTTTGGTTCCACTGTCTTGAGGAATATACTCCCATGAGCCACCCGAGAAAGATGGTGCTTGGGATGCTAACCCATCAGTCAGAATGAAGGCGAGATAGAACAACTTCACATAAAGAAGTTATGTACTCACCATAACATTCCATGTTAGTTGTTCATCTCGCCTTCATTCTTACATCCCACCCTCCAACTCCCTACCAGTGTCTTTTGGACCAAGAAGTTGAAACAAGTCTGGGTTGTCTTTAGTCCTTATCTAATGTATCCTTGGATACTATTTTTTTTTTTGTGGAGAACTTATCTAGTCAGCTTAGTTGGCAGCAAACAAGATCTGAGGGAAGCACCAGTGCATTATGGGATAGGGTGTAGTCCACGAGCTGGTTGAAGACTTTGAGCTTTTGCATTTGGCCGAGTTGGAGACGAGGATCGGCTCCGAACCCCATCAGTGAGAATGGAGGCGAGATGAACAACTCACATAGAACGTTATGGTGAGTACATAACTTCTTTTTTTGTGTGTGATACCAAAAATGATCAGCAAATGAGTGGGGTTGCTATGGGTACAACAGCAGCACCGATATTTGTCAATATAGTCATAGCATTTTGGGAATACAATTTTTTTGTACAAACATCCTTTATTTCAACAAGTTGTGTTTTACAGACATTTTATAGGTGATTTATTTTTTTATTTGGAAAGAAAAATAAGTTTTACTTCAAGAATATTTAGATGTTATTAATAGGAGTACAGCATTTCTAAAGTTAACCAGCCTCACCCACAGTGATGTAGTGAATTATTTGGACACAGCAATATCTTTGAATGTAAACACTTGCAGGTTTGATAGTAAGATTTACTGAAAGCCAGCTTTTATTAATAATTATTTACATGCAAGCAGTTTATATCCAGAATTTATGAAAATAAATGTTATTAAGGCCAATTAGTTATAGTCTACAGACTTCAAAACTTCAAAAGACAATGAATTTCTTAATGAAATACATTGTCTCGCTGATTTAGTTATTGCTAGAGTACATAAACTAGATAAAGTGTATTTTTCAGTAGAAGAAATTATAAGTAAAAGAAATAGTAACTTTAAACACATCTTAAAAGGTAGTCTAGTAAATAAAATTAACAACAATCAGATTGATAGAAGCAAAAGTTTTGTACTCACCATAATGATGCATCTGAGTTGTCTATTTTCATTCTTCTTCAACTGATGTGTGTGTCTCAGATTTGACCTCAGATCTGACTTGGCTGCTTTTTCCAGATTCATGAATCAAACTCTTGATTTCCTCCCTTTACCCACAATGCCCCACTAACCTAACATACCTCAGATCGAGTTTGCTGCCCCCAATAATACATGGCTGATACAATAAGGAATCTATAAGGCAGAGATAATAGAGATAAAACTGGAGCTCAAATAAGGAACGATAGTTTCCAAAGTAGTACCCCTTCGTTTTTCCCAGGAATAAAGTGGGGAGGGTTAGAAGGGCAGGAAGTTGAGGAAGAACAAAAATGTACAATACAGATGCATCGCTATGGTGAGTGCATAACTTTTGTATCTAATGTTATCATTTTCATTCATTCCTCAACTGATAGGAGAGAGTCCCCAGCTGGATGAATCTTGGGTGGTCCTAATGGAAGGATATTTCAGAGTACTGTGAAGCCAAAGGCAGCTCTGTTCCTAGAAACAAAATCCAACTTGTAATGAGCAACAAAGATGAGAATTTGACCAAGTGGCAGTGACACAAATATCATCTACTGATGTTCTTGACCAAAAGGCTGAAGAAGTGGCCATAGACCTTGTAGAATATACTCTAGGGTGCTTATGCAAAGTCAACCCTCTGCAGCTATAGACAAATGATATGCAATCAGTTAACCTGGTTAAGGTTGTTTGGAAACTTCCATGTCCAATTTCTTTGGTGAAAAAGATAGACACAATTGGTAGGTTTTCCTGAAATCTTTAGTCCAATGGACATAAAATCAAAGTTGCTTGTACACATCCAAAAAATGGAGCATGTATTCTCCTTTCTTATTCTCTCTGCCACTTTGACATCGAAAGACCACTTGTGAGGTATCAGAATGGATCTGCTTAGACTGTCTGCAAGTACATTGACTTTCCCCGGTATGTGCATTGCTATGAGAAAGTGGCTGGAAGAGACTGCCAATTGCCACCCTCCCATTGCTTCTCGACATAGTTGATAAGATCTGGTTCTCCCCTGCTTGTTGATGTACCAAACCACATAATTAATATCCATTTGAATTGCAATCATCCAGGATGGGAGAGCATCTTGAAAGGCCTGCAACACTAGGAGGACTGCTCCCATTTTCAGGATATTGATATGTGGATTGGCCTCTTCTGGGGATCATGTACCTTGGACTGTCCTTCCCAAGTAATCCCCCACCCCAGTTAGGAGGTGTCTGTGGTCACCATGGTCACTGGCAGTGGGAGAACAAATGGATAGCCTTGAGAAACTTAGTCTGAGCAAATCCATCAAATAAGATATTTTTTGCAAGTTTGTTTTTCTGACTGGGGCGAACAAGGGCTACTGGAGAATACATCACTGTATTGACAAAGTCCATTGCAGAATCAGCATGTGAAATCTGGCTAAAGTAACCAGAGTGATTGCTGTTGCTATGGACCCTTAGGCTTGCAAAACCAGCTGTGCTGGAGGAGAAGATTGCAAGAATACTTTCATGACCTGGGATCTGAGTGTTTGTACTCTTGTTGGAGGAAGTGACATTATCTGATTGACCATGTCTAGGCGAGCACCTATGAACTCCAGATTATGCATAGGTGTGAGCTGTGCCTTGCTGTACTTGACTGTGACACATAGACAGAAACATAATTGGAGCACGTAGTCCCTTGCTTGTAAAAGTAGATGCCTGGTCGAGGCAGTCAGGAACCAGTCATCTAGACACAGAAACACTCTGAAATCTCAAGTGAGCTGCTACCACTGCCAGGCATTTGGTGAAGACCCTGAGGGCTGTGGTGAGGCCAAAGGGCAGTGCTCTGAACTGGTATTGACTGGCTCCCAGCTGAAAGCACAGATATCTTCTGGAGCACCTGTTCATCTTGATGTGATAGTACACATCTTGAAGCTCTATCAAGCACATCCAATCGTCTTTTCGCAGCAGGGGTAAAATGGACTGAACAATGACCACCCAAAACATTGAATATTTCACATATTAGTTTAATTTGCTAAGACCCAGGATAGGTCTCACATCCACTATCTTCTTTGACACTAAAAGAATCTTGAGTAGGTTTCAGATCCTATCTGGTCTGGAGGACCTTCTGGATGTTTCTTTTATTTCTAGCAGATTTTCTATTTCCAAGGGTACTGCCTCCCTCTGATTGGGTGGGACATTGGGAATTCTTTTCATTTTTTAAGGGGAATTTGGGAAAAATGGTAGAAAATAACCTTTGGATATGATCCTCTGCACTCAGGAATCTTTTGTGATGGATGTCCAGGCTTAGTAGTGCAGAACAAGTGCCTCCCCAACTACCTCCAGAGAACAGCAGTTGGGCGCTCCTTCAGGAGCACTGGTAGGGTCTGTCAGAGAAGGAATCCTGGAAACCCTGGTTCTGAGAGACATCTCTGCCTCAAGGGTGGGATCTTCAGTTAGAGTCCCACCTCTGTCTCTGGGGGAAACCATACCCTTGTGAGTCTTGGAGAGGACCCTGGTATTTGTGAACCTGCATCTTTCTGTCTCTTCTTTGATTCCGGTAAAATGGTCTGTATGTAGTAGAAAAAATTATTCCAATGGCAGACAAGGCCTTCCCATCTTGCTTACTTCTGTAGAGCATTTCCTTCAGCTTTGGGCCAAACAAGGATGAGCCATCAAAAGGAGCATTGATGAATGAAGACCTAAAGGGCTCCGCAAAATCACACAGGCAAATCCAGGCATGTCTCCTGATGGCTATGCTCAAACCCACCACCTGTGAGGTACCCTCTGCAGCATGGGATATCAGCCTCATGGATGCATTACATATGGACTGAAGGGTGGCCAGCTGTGAAGTGATCTTGTTCTGGTCCTCCGCAGACATGGACCTGGAAAGAGATTTGTAGAGCTCTTTAGTCAGTTCTCTTTGCAACCTTGTGAAGTGTGCCAAATAATTCAAAGACAGCAGGGTAAAGGCCATGGAAGTGTAAACTCACTTTCCAAATCTGTCCAAGGCCCTGGACTCCCTGTTAGGAGGACGGACAACTGAGCTCTGCGAGCTCTTTCTTAGTGGCTGTTGCCACAACCATGGCATCTACTGGGTCCCCCTTGCTCCAGTGTGCTCTGTCCTTTGGAGGTGCTAAAATTCTATCTAGGTGCTTGGAGATAGGCTCCACAGTATCTTGATCCTTCCAGGCACAGTATGAGACAAAGTCTATTAGCTCATCAGCTGGGGGGGGGGGTCACCCAACTCATAGCTGGGCGAAACCCAAAAGCCTCCAGGAACATCAACTCCTCCTGGGAAAGGGTGTTGGAAGACCAACCACCTTTATGTTTTTTCTGTTTTAGAAGTTCCAGGATTTCTCCAAAGGAGACTTCCTCAATTGGAGATCTGGGGGACGCTTCCCCTTCATTGAAGTCAGTGTCCTTAGTGAGATATTCCTGAGGGGAATCTAAGTGTCTCCTTTTGCATGTTCTCTTCAGAGGGACCTCGTCAGTGAGGTGGTTTGTTGAGGTTTCAGAAGTGACAGGGGAGTCCTGAGGAACTGACTGGAGACTTGAATGGATTTGGTTTTCCTGGTGGGATAGAAATGAGAGCCTCAGAACTAAGACCTGATGGTGGAATACATATAGGATGTGAGAGGCAAGGATAGCCTCTCTCTGGGCAAAGAGAAAGCCCTCTCCACTGTCTCAAAGGCAGAGTGCCTAGAAGAAACAGAAGCTGGCAGCACCAGAGCCAAAGTTCTCTGTGTTGATGAGCCCTGAATCCCCCAGGCTCAGTCCCTTCCCAAGGATGTTGTCAGACCCAAGCTGTCCAGCACCTAAGCACTTAAAGGAAAGGATGGCTTCAAAAACTTCAGAGTCTACCCCAATCCCCAGGAGCTGGTTCCAATGCTTCAGCTCTAAGAGTCCTCCTGCTCTGAAAGGATCAAAGCTGAATGACTCAGGGAAGTGATGGAAGTCGAAGAATGACCTGTCTTCAGATCCAATGAGGACACCCTCAATGATCCAAGGCCTTCAAAACCATGGGATGGGAGATATTAATTGAGAGCTGGTTTCCAACATATTAATGAGTCCAATGGGGGATGGAGCCAGAATTACCTAATCTGGATCTGAGCTCTGAGGAATGTCCTCATCATCCTATACACCTCTGCTTCAGACAAGCTCTGCTTCAGACAAGCTACTGGATGACTTAAGGGAGGAGTCTCCTGGAGAAAAGGAGAAGGAAGTTAAAGAGATATTGGATCTGGCAGGTATTGGGGTGACCAGATCTGAGGTGACATCGAGGAAGTATAATCCGAGGGAGTCTGATCTGACTTTTTTGAAATTTTTAACAGAGGCTCAGTGGTTAAAGCCGAAGAAGGTGAGTGGTCCAGAAACCTTTTTCTGGAGTCCTTATCCTTGGGAGCCAATTCATGCTTCCCTTTTTTCAGACATTTTGGAGGGGAATTGAACCCCAGTAGGTAGAGAAGAAGAAGAAGCAGAAGGAAGAAGACACTTCAACAACAACTTATTCTTTCGGTCACTTAGAGCTCTAGAATTAAATCCTGCACAGATAGTGCAGCCGGTATTTAAATGGGCCATGGCCAAGCAGGAAAAACACTCCCTGTGGGCATCCAAGTGGGGAATCTTATGTCCTCAGGAAATACATTTTTTCAAACACTTTTATTGAATTATCACTTGTGACATAGGCAAATTTACATTCATATAAAAGTAATCACACTATAATTAATATAACAAACATTTTACTTCATATACATTGCTACATATCATATAACCTAAGCAACATTACATAAATTATTCAACTCCTGCCTTTTTTTTTAAACAAGAGACATCTTTATTAAACCATCACTTACTACATAGGCAATCATAGATTTATATAAATGAAAAAAAAACACACAGACACAATCCTAGTTGCAAGCATTTCACATTACAAACCATACTGACACACTCCCAGTTGCAAACATTATACATCACCTCATTCCTCCCTTGTATGTATTGTTCCCCACACTTCCCATTTTTTCCTATATAGTTTGCTCCTACCCTTTTCTAAAGATCTCAATTCCAGTTGTTTTATCTCTGTTACTATATTCACTACTTCTAGTATAGTTGGTTGAGATTCTGATTTCCATTTTCTAGTAATTGCTTTTTTGGCAACCATGATTATCAGACACATGAAGGCCTTACCATGCCTAGGCAATTCCGATTCTGTATCATAGCTCAGAAAAAACATTGTCCTTGTCAGACCAATCTGCCCACCTAGCATCTCTGACAGTGCATCCTGCAGGGAATCCTTAAAGTCCACCAATTCACCACACTCCTAGAAAATATGTTTCCAATTATCTGTTTCTTCCACATCACACCTCCAACATTTGCTGTCTGCCTGAGTAAAAATTATCTGGAGTTACTTGGGGTATAGAAATATCTATATAAACATGTCCAGGCAAAAATCCTAAATATTCTAGATTTTGTTGCATATTTGGGAGGCATACATATGTCCTCCCCTCCCATTGTTTCTTTGTGAATTTCGTATCCAGTCTCTCTTTCAAATCCTTTCTAACCTCCTCTGACTGACTTTTTATAATTATCATGCAATATTTTTATATGCTGTACTAATTATTCCTTTTTTAATGGCAGCTTCTGTTCTAGATTGTACTAAAAACTCTACCAGTGCTGGTCTTTCATTTAGGATCGCCTATTTCTTTCTCTTTGCCTATAGTCTGATATCAATCCCTGACAGGGAAGGAAATCTCTAACCTGCAGTCAAAATTCTTGGTGTCTTCCCATTCTACCATCTTTCCCTGTCTAGTTATTTGCTTCCAATACATTGGTTCCTTTGCCAGTTTTTTTTTTAACAAAAAAGTCTTTATTAAATTATCACATATGACATAGGCAAGCTTACATTTATATAAATGAAAAACAAACATTGACACCACTTTAGTTGCAAAAATTATGCACCACAGACACCACCGAACATTATGCATCACTTATAATCTAACCAGTCATTATCAGTTAAGCATTATACACTTCATTCAAATCCTGACTTCTTTTAAACCTTGTTCCTTCTCTGCATATATTGTTCCCACTATTCCCATTTTTTCCTATGGTTCCTTTGCCAGTTTTCCCCAATAAATTCCAGCCTCCTCTTGCCTATTGTCTGTATCCCTAATTGCAGTCATCCCTATCAGCAGAATCTCCTTTCTCCAATCCTGTGTTGGCTTACTTAGAATACTTTCTGCTACTTTATGGATATAATATTCTGTATGATTATTGTTATACTCCTTAAAGGTCTGCATCCAAAATCCCAGTCTCTCCTTGTTGCTTGAGTTTCGCCCTTGTTTCATCATCATCCCTTTCCACTTTGAAATATAGTTTTCTGCTTGTGCTATATATAGGAGTCTTAACTTCGCGCTTCGGCACAAGTTCAGAAGCAGGTTTTTGTACCTGCAATACAGCATATTAACGCTGGTCCAAACGGGACTTGTTCTATAAGTTTTAGTGACATTTTAGATAAAAAATACGTATTTGAAAATGTTGGTTATATTGACCATGAATTCAATCATGGTAAAACCAAAAGCACTTATGATGTTAACTTGTGTACTTTGAAAGACATGATTCACAATTTTGAAAAGTTGCTATATAAATACAAATGTTTAGAGATAGAAAACAGTTATTTACACCAATGCCTTAGTAGCAAAATAGTACCTCAGGGACTGCGATTTTATAAATACCCATTTGGTATCATTTACACTGATAATGTGCTAAAGGATTTTCACAATTTTTTTGATGAATGTGGTTTTGCATTAGTTTTAAAGTTAGTGAAACATAATGAAGTACAGATAAACAATTTGTTGATTGAATTGAATGACCTACATGAAAGTATAATTAAAGATTTGTTGTTTGAACAGTATAAAGAATGGTATGAAAGGATCTTGAAGAGAGTGGACAGTAAGGTTGAAAAAGTTTTTGAAAGAAAACAAAATAAATTCTCTAGGGACAAGGAGCAATACATCAAAGGGAAGAGTTACCCTAGGCCTTTTCATACCCTGTCCCACCGGTTGGAAAGGGTCAATGGGGAATTGGAAATTCATCAGGAACCTGGTACAGCAACCAATACAGGTAGATATCATTCCTCTGGTAGGAAAGATCACGGTGGGAACAGGGGACGTCCTAACAGAGGGTTAGATGAACTAGATTCTTTTACTGAAACTAATGAAGTTTTTTTAGGTCCCAGGAGATCAGCCAGGTTGGCCAGCAAGGCACAATATTTCCCAGAAACCGAACCCCCTTTGAATTTTACTGGGAACAATTCTGGTTGGAGAAACAGGGGGAGAAGGGGCAGATAGACACCATAGAAGTGGGCCCCAATGGTATACTATTTGAATATGGTGGTTTTAAGATATACAATTATACTGACATGAAGTTGGATAAGAAGCATTTTGGATTATTCTCCAAGGGATTCAAATTTGTTAAATCTAAAAAAGGAGATCTAGCGGATATTTTGATAGATTTCAAATTGTACCTTAGGAAATTAAATTTGAAATTGATCCATTATAAAAACAACAAAAAAGATTCTAAGATGGAGTTAGTAGACAACCATAATAACAACAAAAAACTGGTAAGAAGTAGTACATTTAATCCCCCACTACATCCTGTTATCAGTACCTTTGAAAGTATAGTTACCCAAGAAATTTATGATAAGTACGCTAATAGCAGGAGTAATTCAACACAACATAACTTGAATAGGGAAGAAGAAATTTTATTGGATAGTTTAAAGAAGGAAACCAACATTAGATTTATGGAGCCTGATAAGGGTGGGGGACTAGTCTTATTCAACCGTGAGGATTACAATAATGCTCTCATGAAAATATTAACAGAGGACAGTACTTATACCACAGTGTCGTATAATGAGATACAAATAGCATACAGGAGGATAGACTCTCTTTTAGAAGAATATTTGATTGAAAATCGAATAGACCAGAAAACATATCATTTTTTGAGACAAATTCATCCTATCATTCCCAGGTTTTTTGGTATACCAAAAATTCACAAAACAGTTATAAGGCCCCCTTTCAGACCCATTGTTTCAGCTAGAAAATCTAAAACACATCCATTAGCTGTCTTCATAGATCAAAGCATTAAAAGCATTGTGGTTAACCAGAACCATTGGTTAAAAGATTCATGGGATTTTTTAAAAAAAATCCACAATAATCTTTTGTCTGATACCAGCCTTTTGGTTATAATTGATGTAAAGGATCTGTTTTCCTGCATACCAAGAAGTGAGGGCCTCGAATATTTTGAGGAAACTGTTAACAAATATTCTGATTTATCCTTAGACAAAAAATTAATGGCACTTGAACTAATGGCTGTAGTTCTAGATAACAACTACATAGTATTCGAGGGCGAATACTATAAACAGGTGAGCGGTGTTGCCATGGGGGCAGCTTGTGCCCCATATCATAAACCTGGTTTTATTAGAGTGGGAAAACAGATATATATTCCAGAGTCAATTTGCAGGATACATCAAAACATATCTTAGGTTTTTGGATGACATTTTTGTCATTTGGGAAGGGACTAAGGAACAGTTAGAAGAATTTATAGGATATATCAACAGTTCAACGTCCTTCCTATCTTTTACACATCAAATACATAAGGATAGTATCAGTTTTCTGGATATCACCCTCACGAAAACTGCTAATGGCTTTAAATCACAAATTTTCAGGAAAGAAACTTGGTGTAATAGTTATCTCCACTTTGACAGCCTACATCCTCATCATCAAAAAAGGAGCATAGTTAAAGGACAGGCAGTCAGAGTGGCTAGGATGACCTCGGAATTTGATGATTTAATACAAGAATTTATTTTTCTGGGTGAAAAATTCACCGACAGAGGTTATCCAAAGGAAATGGTAGGAGACATTTTGGGTGAGGTATACCTGGGATGGGGCACTAGATATAAACCATTATTAGGTCAGCAATTGATAACTATTGACAAACCATTTGAGGAACCTAAAGATTTTGTAGGGGCATGCATTATTGAATATAATAACTTTTCGGATCACTTCACACAAATACTGCAAAACAATTGGTCAATTTTGAAAACCAATAGTGACATTATTGAGGTTATAGGGAACAAACCCAGATTCATACATAAGGTTGGTATTAATTTCAAGGAATCTTTCGGTAGAGGGGTTCCCATACGGAGATATGAAATGGGGACCAGACCATGTGGCAGGTGTAAACAGTGTTCTTACATCAACCAAGCAGGGGAAATCACCTTGAATAATGGCCTGGATAGCAGAATCAAGTTTTGTAGAGGTAATTGTCAGACTAGGATGGTGGTATACCTGGCTATTTGTAACCACTGTTCTTCATACTACGTGGGTAAAACTGAAAGAGCACTAAGGGATAGAATTCTGAACACAGGAATGATATTAGAATCAAAAAGGAGACTAGTGCTCTTTACAAACACACTATTACTTGCAATTCAACCCCAGATTTTAGATTTGGTATTATAGACTCAGTAGGTATGGATAGCAGGGGAGGTGACAACAAGAACCTCCTATTACAAAAAGAAATTAGATGGCAGTTAAGACTCAGGTCAAATATAAGACCTGGCCTCAACGAATATATTAACATCAAGGCCATTTTGGAAGGCAAGGCGGGTAGTGTTTAAATTTAGTAATATTTTTATTAGAAAAGGTATCCTTTCTTAGCTTAATATTCGCTCTGTAAATTAGAAGGAATTGATGCAGCATTCACATGTCACAAGCAGTGCAAGAAAACAATGATGCAAATTTTCAAAATGCAATGGAAAAGAACATTAATAGTATACACAGTACAACATTAGGGTTTACAACTTTTTTAAAGTTTTTTTAATGTTTTTTAATGTTTTTGTACACATAGGTTCGTCAGATAAAATATTTTAAATATTATATATTTTATTTTTAATAAATATTCACCAATTCAAGTATTTCAGAATAGTATATGTAGAAATTTCAGAAGGACTGATTGATTCAAGTTTTTTTGGAGTGGATTTTGGTACTATATGCCTTTAAGGTTATTTAATTAAGTGAATTTAATTGAATTATTGGTTTTGTTCATTTTGTATAAAAAGATTGTGTACCAGTGACTCTTTTATCTGAAGAAGTCTGCCCTGAGCAGACGAAAGCGCTCATCTGTAACGTTGTATAATAAAGGAGAATTGTATTCCAGTGGAACAGAAGATTTTTTTCTTGGTGTTCAGTTGCTTGTTTTTTACTTCTTGGAATACTTTCTGCTACTTTATGGATATAATATTCTGTATGATTATTGTTATACTCCTTAAAGGTCTGCATCCAAAATCCCAGTCTCTCCTTGTTGCTTGAGTTTCGCCCTTGTTTCATCATCATCCCTTTCCACTTTGAAATATAATTTTCTGCTTGTGCTATATATAGGAGTCTTAACTGTTTAGCTCTGAAATACCCCTTTAAATTGGGTAAACCCAATCTGTCTTGTTCTACTGGAAGAATCAGCTTACCCCACTTGATTCTTGCAGTCTTCTCCACCCAGATAAGTCCTTCAGCTCTTTATCAATAGCTATCCACAACTTCTCCTCTGGTTGAGAAAAAATATGCCTGACCTATGTATAAGACTAAAGGGACTAAAAACATTTTAACTCCTTGTGTCTTATTATCCATATCCATATAACAAAGCTTCCATTTTCTCAGTTTTTGTATTATCTTTTGTTTAGTCTCTTCCCACATATCCTTAGCTACCACACTAGAATAATTTTTAATCCATACTCCTAAATATTTCATTTTATCATGTCCCCATAAATATGGAATTTCTTAAACTAATTTGTGTGTGGGTGCATAATTTACCACTATTGCCTTTGTTTTAGCTTCATTAATTTTGTATCCCAAAAAGATCTCAAACTGTCTCAAAATATTCCACAACACTGTAATGTCTCTTTCTGGTTTTGTCAGGAATAAAATAATATTATCTGCAAATAAAGCCAGCTTTTCTTGACTACCATACCAAGTATATCTTGAATTTCTGAGTCCCTTATTTTCATTGCCAATGGTTCTAAATGTAATGCAAATAATAAAGGGGGGGAAAGGACACTCCTGCCTGGTTCCTCTTCTCAAGCTGAAATTATTAGAGAGGACCCCACTCACTTTAATTTTTGTCTCTAATCACTCATATATCCTCCTTATCAACCTTATACTTTTTTTCAGGAACTGCAAATGCTTCCATTGCCCTGCTCATAAAGTCCCAGCTTACTCTGTGAAATGCTTTCTCTGTATCAAGGCCCAACAACAACCTCCCCTCCACAAAACCACATTGATTCATATCTATCAATTTTGGCATTACGTTTTCAATTATTTTAGCCATTATAATCCTAGTTTAGTATTGAAATGGGCCTCTATGAAGCTGGAATTGATAGATCTTAAGCCTATTTAGGTATTACGGCTACCACTGCTTTTTTTCCAGGGCATTAGTATTTCTCCTCCTCTTAAAATACTGTTAAACAAAACCTTGCAGATCTTTATCAGTTTTTTTCCTCCTAGCTTCCCAACTTCCACATGAATACTATCTATTCCTGGGGACTTTCCTGTAGATTGGTTATACATCATAATTTTTATCTCATCTCCTCCTATCCTAACCATTAGTAATTGAGCCTTGTCTGCCTTTAACCTTGGGATATTTAGTTCTTCCATAAACATTTCCATTTGTATCTTTTTTTTATTTTCATATTTCTCTGCTTTATAAAGACTCTCATAGAATTTCCGAAATATCTCTAATACCTCTACATGATCTCTTGTTACCATCCTTGTTATAGGCTCCCTAAGCTTGGTGATAGCACTTTCTACTTTCTGTTGCCTGAGTCATTGTGCTAAAAGTTTTTGTGCTCTAGTGTTGTTATAAAAAAAAAAAAAAACAGTTGCTTAACATCAACCTTTCTAAACTTGTGCATATTATCAAAGTAATCCCTTATTTTCTGTCTAGCATTCTGCAGTTGATCCTCTTCTTATTCTGTGTGATTCCCCCTATTCTGCAATACTTTAATATTTGTCAGTCCCTCTAAATAATTCTTGTTATTTCTTAACCATATCTCTCTTTTTTTTATTTCCACCCTATTTTTAAACTTCACCTTAGTTTTATCCCACTCCGTAGCTATATTTTCAGGAGAAATTTCTATCCTCTCTAACAACTCCTGAATAATCTCCACTACCCGTTCCTTAAATTCCCTCTGGAAGAAAGTTTGGGTAATTTTTGATTTAACTAAGGTTGTTAGAAAAGAACCACATTTTGATTATAAAAGAACAGGTAAATCTGAGAAGCTTGTTAGAGTATAATAACACAAATAATTCAGCCATTTATATAGGTTTTTGGACATGTAAGAATTGTAAATACTGTAAATATATTAATGAAGAGAAGTTTATTTTGTTAGAACACAATCAAGAAAGACTTTATCCGAAAGGACAATTTAATTGTCATAGCACACTTAATAGTATATACTGCTCAACAATGAAATTTTTCCTGTTTCTATATATAGGTAAAACAAAAAGGAGACTGTGCTGGCACACTAAAGAACATCTGTATGATATAAAAAAGTAATTTAAAAAATTTGCTAGCTAAACATTGTGTTACATGCACTAATTTTACCAAATGTATTTTTAGTATACTAGACCAGGTTCCTATTACTTTAAGAGGTGGTGATCGGAATAATACATTGGAAATAAAAGAACTGAAATAGCAGTTATGACTTAACACAAGTATTTTTCCAGGTTTAAATGAAAGTGCCAATATAAAGTGCTATCTAAAGTCTCTTCCAGCTAGGAAATAGTATTATTTATATTGTATATATGTTTTGTAAATCTATGTGTCTGTTTTTAGAATTGTTTATCAAGTTTGATCATGTGATGGCTACATAATTGTACTTAAATGAGTTTAGTAATGTCTTCTGTTTTTCTCTGATAGAGTCCATTTGAAATAGATGAACGAAAGCAATCAAAATTTGATTAAATTATTTTACGTACAGTTTTGAGAATACAAATGATGTTTATTTTAAGTAAAATTCTTGAAAAAAAAATCTTAAATTTGGACAGTATTTTTTTCTTTTGTCAGCCCATGAAGCACAACTCCATGAAGACCTAACTCACTTTTTTTACACTGCTGGATATCTCAAGCTTTGCACAAGAAATTTAAAATAAGCAGTTGTTGCTTGTGGGGCAAATCACCCACAGCCCCAAACTTATACTGACAGCTCCAGAGACACAAACACAAAATAATGGAAAAAACCCAATACAAAGGAATTACTGCAGGCATATGCTTAGAAACTGCAAATATGGTGATTTCTTATGGAAAACAGTGACTAGGGAATAATTTAACATCAGACAATCCAACTAAGCAAGTCGTGTCCTTGTTCATTAGAACTTTAAAGACATGCAGGTTAACCACTAGATGAGTTTTGTTTACTCAAGGTACAAAGCTTGCATAAGTGTTTCAGGGGTTTCATCAATGACTTTTGTAGTGTAAACAAGGTGACTAGAAAATGTATAAAAAGTTAGCTATATGAATTTTTGTTTTCTATATCTTTTTCTGAAAGGTTTTGTTTATTCATTTTTACTCTTTTGGCCAGGCTTAGCCCTACTGGATGGAAGCTATTTTCAGAGTGAGCTGGGGAGAAAGCTACCCATTTAAACAGATAAAATACTTTGACCAGTAAGTCTAAAACTTCACAACTTCATTCTATTTGCAGAAGAAAAATAAAACGCTCATAAATAAATTGTTTCAGTATAATTCTGCTGTCATACAGAACCAATGTGTCTGACATATTCAGTTTATGACATGAGTTGTGCAGTTATAATTCATATCAGGTATTACATTTTACTTTCTATGTATTTCCTTTTAAGTTTTCTTTGAGAATAGGTCCAGTTCATATATCATACCTGTAAGTAAAACTGAAACATCAATGCCACATGAGTACTGGGGAGGCATTACATGTATGTAAGAATTATACTGGGCAAACGATCAGAGGACCATAAGATGCCTTGCCATATGCACCTTTAAATAGACAAACTTAAAAGTTTTTGCCACCCTTTGCAAGTACTTAATAGTGCTCACCTTCCAAATCAGTCAAAGCCATGCCTGATAACCATGGTTTAAATTAGTGTTTACTTATCCAATCTTCAAGACTAGCCTTAGAGGCAGACAAAGTGCTGTCTTGCTTAACCTGTAGTGATAATTTATTCCATCGGCTGGGAATACATCAGGTTAGGAACCTATCCCTTCAGTGTGTCTTGTTTATTTGATGGACTACATTTACTCCCTAGAGTGGGTGTTTGTGGACCCACTAGTTTTGCAAAGAAGTAGGAGTTCAAATAGGACTGGGTCTATCATGGCTCAAAAGTGAGAATCAGGTGACCTCAAAGCAGCCAGTAGGCTAGTGAGTAGAAGGGCAGTTGTACTAATCTATCAGATAGTTCTAGGATTTACATCCTTCCTTTATTTATTTATTTATTTATTTATTTATTTATTTATTTATTTATTTATTTATTGTTGTTGTTAAAAATCACTAGGCCCTTTCCAGTTGACCAATGTGATTGGTCTAATAAGGGAAGAGTATAGTGGTAGGATGACATCTCTAGATGGATGTTGAAGATATTCTCCACAGATATTATCTTAGCCATATAGAATAATTTCCTAATCATCAAGAATAGACTTAAAGGCAGACAAATTAGTAGCTTTCTTAACCTGTGGAAACATGATCAAATGAGAGAGAGACAGAGTTGTCTACATAAGAACCCAAGTCTCTTATTAGCTTCTCTGTTTGAAGAGGTGTACCAGTTATAACATATAAGACTGAAGCAGCTTTTTTGCTGAACATTACTACACTGCACGTTTTTGCATTTAATATGAGAACACTTTCATTACATGATGTATGCATATATTCCAGCCCTTGCTGGAGCAGTTAAGTATCATTGGATGAATAGATAACTGTGCCTAGTTTGCAGTCATCAGTAAACTTGGTCAATCATACATCAGGGATAATGGTTTGCATATCTGCAAAAGTAAATGCTTAACAGGAGATTGTCCAACACTGATCTATGTGGTATGCCAGTAGTTACAATATTATGTTCAGAGTGGGTGCCAGCAACTTTCACTACTTGAGATCTGTTGAAAATTCTCATGTTATAGATTGATATATGGAGCAAAGATTTATTAAATGAAGAAGTACATTTAAACAATATAAAATTCACTTATGTTGTATGACCTTACTGCACATGTGGAAAGCATACATGAGTGATCATTCATATAAACATATCATTACTATAATATTCACAATACAATGAAGGCAGTTCAGGATCTTTCCCAGGTTAGTTTCATTATCTGCATGGTTGTAAAACATATAGCTCAAGACAGACACAGAAATAACACAATGAAGAGCTCAACATTTCTGTAACAATGTTTACTTCAGGATGCACACTGCTTGTTCAAATAATTGCTAATTCACAATGTTCTCAGTAATTAAATGCACTGCTAAAGGTATGGTAATATTTTGAGATGGTCTCACAACACTGTGACAGTCAAGTTGCACTATGATGCTTCAGCACGTCCATCTTTCTTAAATATTCTGATTTTGTCAAGCAGCTAATTAATCCATACAGAATGCTATGCAAAGAGTGAGGTTGCCTCATCAGTCACTGCATAAAATTCAGCAAGCTTTGTGTTACTTTTACTGCTGGTTACACAGCTCTTGCTTTGAGAGAGCTTGCTGTAGATTATGGTCTACTGCGTGTCCCTTGCAGATGACTGCCTGCATCATATTTTTTGTCCACTTCTCCTGTCCTCTACTTTACCTGATCCTTCCATTCCTCTCCCTGTTTTCTGACCACATCAACTTACTTAGCAGTATGGGTGGACAATTTCCCACAGCCTCTCCAGCCAGCCTGGTTGACATGTGCATCCTGAGGCAATGCAGCAATTGCCTCATGTATACTGACAACCCACTTCTTCTAGTCTACACAAATTCATTATGTGAGAGATACATTTATATCATGATCCTAGAATCCAGGCTCTCTCACTCACCAGTTAGTTCGTCTGATAGTAAGCAGGTTGTCAGCATGCACATCTCACCTCCTGCAACAACCAAACCAACAACACATAAACCTACATACATGAAGGTCCTTACAAGAAGCTTACCTAAACATCAAAGACAATACATCCTCTGCAGAACATAGTACACATATTTCACACTCCAGTGTCACACCAGTCAAGCCCCTAAGGCATAACACAAAAACAAATATCTTAGTCATAGGCAACTCAGTTGTGAGACACTCAGATGTCCCTCTCACCAGGTTGGATAAGGATAAGGTCACAGTCAGCTGTCTGGCAGGTGCCAGGATCCGCCACATCACACACGCACTTAGGTCTCCCAACAACAGGCATTGTTATGACTCCGTCACAGTACATGTTAATGTGAATGACTTGAGATGTACCTCACTGGATTATATGAGGAGAGACATGACTGAGCTCTTTGATTATGTGTCTCAGGCAGGTATGTCCCTAGCCTTAACCTTAAGCAGCATTTTACCTTCATCTAGGATGATATCTCAATACAAACAAAAAACTGACTGACTTCAGCAATTGGCTTAGTTTCTGGTGTCATTCAAAGAGAATCCAGTATATGTCAGCCTAGGATGACATGGTCAACAGACCTCGATGCTTTGACAAAGATGGTCTTCATCTGTCACCCCTGGGACTTCAGTTACTGGCTAAGGCTCTTGCCATCCCCCATAGTGCCTTTTTTAGGCAATGTCACAAGAACAAAATTCCCAATGTAAAAATACCCTCTAAGAACAACCTCAGAATGATCTCAGGGTTATGCTGCTAAATACTAAGAGTCAAACCAGAAACTGCACTTACTGGAAACAGTCGTCATCCTGGGAAGATGCTGATATTTGTGCAGTCACTGAGACCTAGTTTAAGGCTGCACAGAGCATCCCAGCTATACCAGGTTAAATTTCCTTCCACACATTTAGACCACAAACTGAAGGTGTGAGAACCAAAGGAGGTGATGTAGTAATATTCATTAAAGATAAATACACCTCTAGATTGGTTAAACAGCACGATTCCCTCAAATTACTTCAGGTGCAATTGACTGTAGGTAAGACCCCCTCTTCAGGTCATTGCCAGCTATGGGACCCCCCTCCATGAATCAGGACATCCACTCAGACTACTTGGATCTACTTGAGTCAGTCAAGATACAACCAAACAATCTGGTTTTGGGTGACTTTAATTACCTTCCATAGACTAGGTAAATTATATGTGTTCTAACTCACTTGCCAAAGGTTTCTGGACTTTGTTAACTCCAATTCCCTGGACCAGCTGGTTGATATATCCACAAGGGGCTCAAACATCCCAGACCTGGTGCTCATCAAGATGGGGGACTGCTTCACCACCCCCAGTGTGTGGCCATCCCTGGTGAGATCTGACCACAAATCAGTCTTGTTAGAATTAACTATAACATGAGACCTCCCTTAGCAACAACTAAACTAAAAAACTTCTCCAAGGCCAATTACTACCTCTTACATGACAGCATAAATAGCTTCATAGCCCCTCCCTCCACTGATGGAACAGACACCTATGCTAAGTTATACACCAATGCTTCATAAAAGCACCTGTACAATTGTATTGACTCTGCTGTACCTGATACAACTAAAACAAGATCTTCAAGGAAAAACAAACCTGCCTGGTGGACAACTGCCATTAATAGGCTATACAGTAGGAGAAAGAAATTGCTGTTTATTTATTTATTTTATTTCCAGTTTGATGACTGGGGAGGTCCACTGGGCTCAAGGAGCCCATTTTCAGTGGAGGCCCGGGGAGAAAAGCTCCATATTACATAGTAAAAATAAGCAGAGTGTAATATTATATAGTAAAACTAAGCAAAGTATAATAGCAAAAATAGAACATATATTACATACTTACATACTTACAGATTAAACAGCAAGTTGTACAGAGGCTGTAAATCATCTGTGAATGGTATAAAAACTAACATTTGTAAGATGGCAGTAAATAAAATTATTCCCCAGAAAAGGGGTGAATAAAGGTGGAAAGTACATTATTTACAATGTATACATTCATGTAATTAGCAGGTTAGGTAGGTAGAGTGCAATTACATTTCCAATTATGGGAGAGGTAGGAATGGAGCTGGGTTTTAAAATGTTCAAAGTTTTCAGAAATTCTTAGAGAAGGAGGGAGAGAATTCCATTTTTTGGCTAAGGAAAAGGATAGGAGCAGCTGATCAACAGGACAATTTGGTTTGTATACAGTAATTAGGTTTTGGTGGGCACATCTTAGAGTTCTGTGTGGAGTGCATGATGTTAAGATGTTTGTTAGTGCTGGGCATTTAGTTGGTTCAAAAATTAGCTTGTGGGCTGTAGTGAGTTGGAGGTAGTCAAGGTAGTGGGGAAGTTCTAGCCAATTCAGCAGGTGGAGAGATGTACAGTGGTGGGAAGAGTATTTGGATTTGGTGGAGTATTTTGAGAGTTTGTTGTAACAGATTTCCAGTTTGGAAAGAATAGAGGAAGATAGGTTGGTTAGTAGGGGAGCACCATACAATAGTGATGGTAGTAAGTAGGTAGTGGCGAGTGTTTGTCTTGTAGAAGAGGAGAGAAAGTGGGGGTTTCTGTACAGTATGCCAAGTTTTTGATGTGTTTTCTTAATATTTAACTGAATATGAGTATCGAATTTTAGGTGTTCATAAATAGTAACCCCAAGAAGTTTAGCAAAAGGGACAACTTCTATAGTGGAGTTGGCATCGCTGATAATATTGAAAGAGGTTTTGTCGAGAGGGAGGGATTTTGAGGGAGAGAATAGTAGAATTTTAGATTTGTTGGCATTCAGAGAGAGGTGGTTTTGAAGCATCCAGTTATCAGTAGTTGAGAAGGCAGTTTGAGTTTTTGTTTGGAGCTCGGGGAGGTTAGAAGCGGAGCAGACTATCTTAGTGTTAGGAATGGCTGCATGGAAATCATTAATAAAAATATTAAACAGCACTGGACCGAGTATGGATACCTGGGGTACCCCGGTCAGGGTAGGTAGGAAGGCTGAGGTGCCAGTTTTCCATTTCATGGCCTGAAATCTGTCAGAGAGATAGCTGCTAAACCAGGTAAGGGTGTTTTGAGAGAGATTAAGGTTAGAAAGGTGGTTTAGGAGGTGGGTATTGGAGACTGTGTCAAAAGCCTTGGAGAGGTCAAAAAGGACTGTGGATATAATTTCTCCAGAGTCACGGGTGTGGTTTACTATGTCTAGGAAAGAGAGAAGAGCAGTTATTGTGATGTGGCCAGGACGGAAACCATGTTGTGTAAGGGTGAGGAGTTGGTTATTGTTAAGGAAAGGCATGAGCTGGAGGTGGATGCATTTTTCAAGAATTTTTGAAATTGGGGAGAGAATGGCTATGGGTCGGAAGTTTGAGATGTTATTATTTTTGCCTCCTTTGTGGAGGGGTAGGATAAAGGCTGCACACCACAGTTTGGCGACATATGATACCTGTATGGATCTATTAATGGGAATGACAATACCAGTTTTAGAAAGAGTGAGGGTATATTGTCAGGGGCATTGGAGCATGGCTTAAGTTTAGAGAGAAGTTTTTTTATGTATGAGGTGGAGATGGGTTTGAGATGAAATATGAGAGGAGTGTTAGGGATGGAAGGTTAGGTAGAGGCTAGGGAAGAGGGTTTGAGTTGGGGGGAGGGGTTGTGGTTTGGGAAGGTCTTGGTGAGTTCTCCTATAGAGTTAGTAAAAAAGGAGTTAAATTGAGTAGCTATTTCTGGGTCAGATTTACTGGTGTCAGGGCAAGGATTGTTTTTGGTACCTGGGTTTCGAAGAGAGTTAATGGAGTTCCAGAATTGGTTGGAGTTTTTGGAATGATTAGACTGGAGTTTAGTATAGTAAGATTTTTTATCTTTAATAATTTGTTTTTTGGCTAGGTTACAGAGTTGCTTATATTTAAGAAGGGTGTCAGGGTGCTTATTGTGATGGTAAAGTTTCCAGGTCTTGTCTCTTTGTTGCATAAGTGTTTTGGCATCTTTAGTTAGCCATGGGACAGAGTTAGGTTTTATATGTTTTGTTCTTGGTGGGGCTTGGGAGTTTAGGGTATCTAAGAAGGGTGAGTTGAAGAATTCTACGGCGTATTCTAGGAGGAGAGTTTTTAGATTGTCCCAGTTTGTTAGTTTGAGAGAATTGTAGAAAGTTGTGGGGTTAAAGTTTGTAAGGTTTCGTGTATGGATATATTGGTGTAGATGAGGAGTGGAGGGGGTTGATCTATGGATGAAGGCTGGCATGTGGTCACTAATGGAGTCTGGTAAGATGCCTGTGTGTGAGATTTTATTTGGGTGGGAGACTAGGATCCAGACAAGAGTGGAGCCTGGGGGGTTATTTTTATTAGGTCTGGTAATGGCATTTGTAAGTTGAGTGAAATTGAATAGATTGATCGATATGGAGGGATTATTGGTATTAATTTTGTTCCAGTCAATGTTCACATCCCCTAATATGTATGTCTCAAGCTTAATATTAGTTGTGGCCCATAGAAGAATTTCTTCAAGTGTAGTGGTATTGTTTCCAGGGGGAATATAGAGGGCCATAACACAAATGCTTTTATAGTTATTCGTTTTGAGTATTCCTATGACTAGTTCTGCGTTGTTGAACTGAGGAATAGGATTTTGGTAGGGAGTGATGGAGAGTAGGCTAAAGTAGATTAAGGCTACTCCTCCTCCTTTCCTATTTTGACAGTCATATCTGAGTGCTTGAAACCCAAAGGGTAGGATTTCAGAGTCAGAAATGTGGGGTTTTACCCATATCTCAGAGACAGCTACTATGTCAGGTAGGATATGGTATAGCCAGGCATGGAAGTGGGCTGTTTTGTTTTTTAGACTCTGGGCATTAATGGTTAGTAGTTTGAGATATTTAGGGTTGGTAATATTGGTTGTGACTGGGGGAGTAGGATTGGTGCTAGTATTCGGTCCGGGGTTGGGGTGTATGTCTCCTGCTAAGCATAGGCAGTCAAAGGAGGATGGGAGCAGGAGCTTGGGTTTGCTCCTTGAGTTTTGTGGAAAGTGCAATATTGCTTTAAGTTTGTGATGTTTTATTGAGGAGGGTAGAAGTTTTGGTTTGAAGTAGTAGAGTGGGTTTGGTAGAACTAGAGAGGAGGATATAGTGTGAAAGTGAGATCTGGTAGGGTGAGGATGGGAGTTGGAGGTGGTGATGGGGGATTGGAAAGGGGGGGGAGTTTGCAAGAGGACTAAGATGTAGCATGGAATAGAGGAATTAGAAGAAGTAGGCTGAGAGTGGGGATGAGAAGGGTTTGAGAAAGTGGAGAAACCATGGTTAATTGGTATGAGTTAGGTATAAAGGAAGTAGTAGGATGTTAGGGGGTGTGTGAGAGTGTAAGAGGGAGGGGTATAGATGTGAGTACAGGACCTTATGGTTTGGCATGGGGGATGGAGTAGTTACTTAGTGGAGGATGGGTAGGGGAGGGGATAATGTGGAGATGTGATTAGATTGGTTGAGAGAGGAAAGGGAATATTGACTAGAATAAATGTAGGAGTAGAGGGGGTGGGTGAGAATTGGGGGCAGGGTAGGGGAGCGGAGTGAGGAACGGAGCGGGTAGAGCCAAGAGAGAGGATGGCTATCAGGAGTCAATCAGTGGAATGGTGTCTGGAGCAAGGATACTTGGAAGGATTGCACAGACAGGCAGCATGGTAAGTCCACACTGTGGAGTCAGGGGACAGAAGGAAAAGTAGGATATACTGAGAGAAAGCAAGCCAGCAGAAAGAAATGTAGGATACATTTAGAGCAAGCCAGCAGAGTAGGATTTATAATAAGGGAACTGGTCTAACTCAGGGGGAGCACGGGTGGACAGTAAAGTTTAAGTAGAGACTGTAGATTGGTAGACAATGCCACCTAGTGGAAAAAGTGGAGAATGGCAGCCGATGACCCAGTTCAGACAGAAAATGGGAGTTGAATATAGGGGAGTTTGAGGGGAAAAATAAAGGATCACCGTAGGCAGCTTATCAGGCACGAAGGGAGTACATGCTCTACTGTATTGGGAGTACAAAATAGTAGTTAAACACAAGTACATACACTATATAAAACTGGACTTGAGGGAGCACTTCAGGAGTACTGGAGGTGATATTCGTTCAGGGGAGTTGTCTTTGCAGAGTGTTATAGAGGGATGGAAGCACCCGGAGTTGCAGCAGTGCAGACAGACTATATAAAATTGGACTTGAGGGAGTGCTTCAGGAGTCCTGGAGGTGATATTCATTCAGAGGAGTTGTCTTTGCAGATTATAGAGGGATGGAAGCACCCGGAGTTGCAGCGGTGCAGACAGACTATATAAAACTGGACATGAGGGAGCACTTCAGGAGTCCTGGAGGTGATATTCGTTCAGGGGAGTTGTCTTTGCAGAGTGTTATAGAGGGATGGAAGCACCCAGAGTTGCCGCGGTGCAGACAGACTATATACAACTGGACTTGAGGGAGCACTTCAGGAGTCCTGGAGGTGATATTCCCCCCCACACAAACAGAATCCATAAATGAGAACCTCATTTCAATCATCTGATCCTCTAACTGCTTAGAATTTTGTTTATCTCTCTCCTACTGAAAGATTTAAAGTTAAGATGATACCATGTATGTTAACCACCTTTTGTTAGAATTTCCACTCTTTTTAAGATAAAATCACTATTTCTTTCTCAGATACTAACTTCCAACCCATTCTGTGTGTATGTGAGTAAAGATTGTACCTGTCTCTATGTATTGTTAAACAAATTTCAATTTTGTGATAATTCACTGTAATAATTTCACTGTAATTACACTAGTTATGTAGACTTGGAGCTTTTCTCCCCGGGCCTCCAAAGAAAATGGACCTGTATCCAGTCGGAGTTTCCCGGTTAACAAATGTAAAATAAAATAAATAAATAAAATAAAATATTCGTTCAGGGGAGTTGTCTTTGCAGAGTGGTATAGAGGGATGGAAGCACCTGGAGATGCCGCGGTGCAGACAGACTATATAAAAATGGACTTGAGGGACCACTTCAGGAGTCCTGAAGGTGATATTCATTCAGGGGAGTTGTCTTTGCAGACTGTTATAGAGGGATGGAAGCACGTGGAGTTGCCGTGGTGCAGAGAGACTATATAAAACTCAACTTGAGGGAGCACTTCAGGAGTCCTGGAGGTGATATTCGTTCAGGAGAGTTGTCTTTGCAAAGTGTTATAAAGGGATGGAAGCACCCGGAGTTGCCGCAGTACAGACAGCAAGCCAGGAGAAGCAGCCTACGGTAGGACAGAGCAGGGTAGGTCAGGGGAATATTTAAAAATGATGCCACAGGTAGCAGTGTCACTATAAAGACTAAGGGCAGGAAGGCAGGTATGAAGAAGGGGGTGCAGAGAGATTGGAAGAGGAGAGGGAGGTAACAGGAAGAGGAGGAGGTCACTGGGAAAGCAAGGAAGTGAGGATGAGTGAAAGCCAAGAAAGAGAATGGCTATCAGGAGTCAATCAGTGGAATAGTGTCTGGAGCAAGTATACTTGGAAGGATTGCAAGGGCAGACAGCAGAGGTAAGTCCACACTGTGGAGTCAGGGGACAGAAGGAAAAGTAGGATATAGTGAGAGAAAGCAAGCCAGCAGAAAGAAATGTAGGATACACTTAGATCAAGCAAGCCAGCAGAGTAGGATTTATAATAAGGGAACTGGTCTGATTCAGAGGGAGCACGGGTGGACTGTAAAGTTTACGTAGAGATTGTAGGTTGGTACACAATGCTACCTAGTGGCAAAAGTCAAGAATGGCAGCCTATAGCCCAGTTCAGCCAGAAAATGGGAGTTGAATATAGGGGAGTTTGAGGGGAAAAATAAAGGATCACCGCAGGCAGCTTATCAGGCACAAAGGGAGTACATGCTCTACTGTATTGGGAATACAAATTAGCAGTTAAACACAAGTACATACACTACATAAAACTGGACTTGAGGGAGCACTTCAGGAGTCCTGGAGTTGATATTCGTTCAGGGGAGTTGTCTTTGCAGAGTGTTATAGAGGGATTGAAGCACCTGGACTTGCCACGGTGCAGACAGACTATATAAAACTGGACTTGATGGAGCACTTCAGGAGTCCTGGAGGTGATATTCATTCAGGGGAGTTGTCTTTGCAGAGTGTTATAGAGGGATGGAAGCACCCAGAGTTGCAGCAGTGCAGACAGACTATATAAAACTGGACTTGAGGGAGCACTTCAAGAGTCCTGGAGGTGATATTTGTTCAGAGGAGTTGTCTTTGCAGAGTGTTATAGAGGGATGGAAGCACCAGGGGTTGCTGCAGCGCAGACAGACTATACAAAACAGGACTTGAGGGAGCACTTCAGGAGTCCTGGAGGTGATATTCATTCAGAGGAGTTGTCTTTGCAGAGTGTTATGGAGGGATGGAAGCACCCGGAGTTGCCGAGATGCAGACAGACTATATAAAACTGGACTTGAGGGAGAACTTGGAGTCCTGGAGGTGATATTCCCCCCACACAAACAGAATCCATAAATGAGAACCTCATTGCAATCATCTGATCCTCTAACTGCTTAGAATTTTGTTTATCTCTCTCCTACTGAAAGATTTAAAGTTAAGATGATACCATGTATGTTAACCACCTTCTGTTAGAATATCCCTCTTTTTAAGATAAAATCACTATTTCTTTCTCAGATACTAATTTCCAACCCATCCTGTGTGTATGTGAGTAAAAATTGTGCCTGTCTGTATATATTGTTAAACAAATTTCAACTTTGTGATAATTCACTGTAATAATTTCACTGTAATTACACTAGTTATGTACACTTGGAGCTTTTCTCCCCGGGCCTCCACTGAAAATGGACATGTATCCAGTCGGACTTTCCCGGTTACAAATGTAAAATAAAATAAATAAATAAAATAAAATATTCGTTAAGGGGAGTTGTCTTTGCAGTGTTATAGAGGGATGGAAGCACCCGGAGTTGCCGTGGTGCAGAGAGACTATATAAAACTGGACTTGAGGGAGCACTTCAGGAGACCTTGAGGTGATATTCGTTCAGGGGAGTTGTCTTTGCAGAGTGTTATAGAGGGATGGAAGTGCCCGGAGTTGCCGCGGTGCAGACAGCAAGCAAGGAGAAGCAGCCTATGGTAGGACAGAGCAAAGTAGGTCAGCGGAATATTTTTAAAATGGTGCCACAGGTAGCAGCATCACTACAAAGACTAAGGGCAGGAAGGCAGGTATGAAGAAGGGGGTGGAGAGAGAGATCGGAAGAGGAGATGGAGGTAAAAGGAAGAGGAGGGGGTCATTGGGAAAGCAGGGAAGTGAGGATGAGTGAAAGCCAAGAGAGAGGATGGCTATCAGCAGTCAATCAGTTGAATGGTGTCTGGAGCAAGGATACTTGGAAGGATTGCACAGGCAGAGAGCAGAGGTAAGTCCACACTGTGGTGTCAGGGTACAGAAGGAAAAAATAGGATATACTGAGAGAAAGCAAGCCAGCAGAAAGAAATGTAGGATACACTTAGAACAAGCAAGCCAGCAGAGTAGAATTTTTAATAAGGGAACTGGTCTAATTCAGGGGGAGCACACATGGACTGTAAAGTTTAAGTAGAGATTGTAGATTGGTAGACAGTGCCACCTCGTGACAAAGGTGGAGAATGGCAGCCTATGACCCAGTTCGGCCAGAAAATGGGAGTTGAATATAGGGGAGTTTGAGGGGAAAAAAAAAAGGATCACCATAGTCAGATTATCAGTCACGAATGGAGTACATGCTCTACTGTATTGGGAGCACAAAATAGCAGTTAAACACAAGTACATACACTGTATAAAACTGGACTTGAGAGAGCTCTTCAGGAGTCCTGGAGGTGATATTCATTCAGGGGAGTTGTCTTTGCAGAGTGTTATAGAGAGATGGAAGCACCCGGAGTTGCCGCGGTGCAGACAGCTGTAATGAAGATAGCAAGAAACCAGATTAGTTTATGCAGCAGAGAAAAAGGAGACACAAGGTAGAGAACAGAACAGAGACAAGACTTAGTAGGGTTGCTAATACAAACATAAGCAATAAAGATGTAAATGTAATCTAAGCAAGAAAAGCAAGTTACTTTGAGTAATACAATGGTAGGGTTGCTAATACCAACATAAGCTATATAAGTGTAGGTGAAAGGTAAGCAAGAAATTAAAGTTAACTTTAAATAAAACTGGTGTGCAAGGATTACAGAAACAGTTTCTCCAAAAGCTTGCAGTCAAGTAAATGCATTCAAAATATTGGTAACATACCACAAACAACAATGCATTCATTACAAATGGTTACAGCACAAGAAATATATGTCCACCAAAACGGGCTAAGCACTGCTTCACATTCTACAACACATGGTTAGTTCATATCTACATCCGCTGTTAACAACTTAGCAAGAACTCTTTCCAAGGCCAATTATTGTTCATTAGGTTAACAAAAATGGAAAATAGGAATATAAGTCAATCCCTGTTTGTATTGTGGGCACAGCAAGCATTAAGATGGGTATTGCATTAAAAGAAAGTAGAATGTCCATTTCAGTTGAAAGGCAGTACAGTAAATGTAGTGCAATAAACAGGGATACAGCTGGGGGAAGAGAACTGACTTGGCCTTTCCCTTTAGGTATAAGCGCACAGAGAGTCCGTGCCTGTCTTTCACTTAAAACCTGCTTCTAGGCAGGGGAAAGTCAATGGTGCAAGCAGCAGACCTACAGTTAAGCCTCTGAATCTGCTTCTGCACAAAGTGATAACTGAAATAGTTAACAGTGGAATGTATTTAACCCAAATATAATTTGTTGAGTCAGAAAGGCATTAGCATTGCTGTTGATAATTAAACCAACAAGTAATTCACAACAAACATTAAGACAGGTACTGCATTAAAAACACATAATGTCCAGATCTGTTGTACAGCAGTACAGTAAATGTAGTGCAATATACAGGGAATATAGATAGGGGAAAAGAACGGACATAGCCTTTCCCTTTACATCTATGCGCATGGAGAGTCCGTGCCTGTTATCCACTTTAAAACCTTCTTCTAGGCCGGGGGTTAGTCTATGGTGCAAGCAGCAGACCTGCAGTTAAGCCACTGAATCTGCTTCAGCACGAAGTGTATACAGAAAGTGTTAGCCGCGGAATGTAGTTAAGTCTAATACAGTTGTTAAACAGAAAGACATGTAGCATTGCAGTATATGGTTAAACTAACAAGTCAAGCACAGTTGTCAGTAGTTATCCTTAAGTATCCAACTAATTCCTAGTACAGTGTTGAGCTATATAGCATAAAAGCTCAAATGAGGGGATAGCGTGTGGCATGCATTCAAGGCAATTTGCACATTACTGTTGAGTGCTAGCCCAGAATACTACACACGACTGCTGAGCACAAACATTAACAGTATACTGTAATTCCTGAACAGAATTTCGGCAGAATACACGCAGAGCAGTACTTACCAAGCAGGGAAAAGCAGCCTACAGCTGGACAGAGCAGGGTAGGTCAGGGGAATATTTAAAAATGACATGACAGGTAGCAGCGTCACTATAAAGACTAAGGGCAGGAAGGCAGGTATGAAGAAGGGGGTGAAGAGAGATCGGAAGAAGAGAGGGAGGTAACAGGAAGAGGAGGGGGTCACTGGGAAAGCAGGGAAGTGAGGATGAGTGAAAGCCAAGAGAGAGGATAGCTATCAGGAGTCAATCAGTGGAATGTTTTTTGGAGCAATGATACTTGGAAGGATTGCATGTGCAGACAGCAGAGGTAAGTCCACACTGTGGAGTCAGGGAACAGAAGAAAAAGTAGGATATACTGAGAGAAAGCAAGCCAGCAGAAAGAAAAGTAGGATACATTTAGAGCAAGCAAGCCAGCAAAGTAGGATTTATAATAATGGAACTAGTCTAATTCAGGGGGAGCACGGGTGGACTGTAAAGTTCACGTAGAGATTGTAGGTGGTAGATAGTGCCACCTGGTGGCAAAAGTCAAGAATGGCAGCCTATAGTCCAGTTCAGCCAGAAAATGGGAGTTGAATATAGGGGAGTTTGAGGGGAAAAATAAAGGATCACCATAGGCAGCTTATCAGGCACGAAGGGAGTACATGCTCTACTGTATTGGGAGTACAAAGTAGCACTTAAACACAAGTACATACACTATATAAAACTGGACTTGAGGGAGCACTTCATGAGTCCTGGAGGTGATATTCATTCAGGGGAGTTGCCTTTGCAGAGTGTTATAGAGGGATGGAAGCACCCGGAGTTGCGGCGGTGCAGACAGAGTATATAAAACTGGACTTGAGGGAGCACTTCATGAGACCTGGAGGTGATATTCATTCAGGGGAGTTGCCTTTGCAGAGTGTTATAGAGGGATGGAAGCACCCGGAGTTGCCGTGGTGCAGACAGAGTATATAAAACTGGACTTAAGGAAGAACTTCAGGAGTCCTGGAGGTGATATTCCCCCCACACAAACAGAATCCATAAATGAGAACCTCATTGCAATCATCTGATCCTCTAACTGCTTAGAATTTTGTTTATCTCTCTCCTACTGAAAGATTTAAAGTTAAGATGATACCATGTATGTTAACCACCTTTTGTTAGAATTTCCCTCTTTTTAAGATAAAATCACTATTTCTTTCTCAGAGTCTAACTTCCAACCCATCCTGTGTGTATGTGAGTAAAAATTGTACCTGTCTATATATATTGTTAAACAAATTTCAATTTTGTGATAATTCACTGTAATAATTTCACTGTAATTACACTAGTTATGTACACTTGGAGCTTTTCTCCCCGGGCCTCCACTGAAAATGGACCTGAATCCAGTCGGACTTTCCCGGTTAACAAATGTAAAATAAAATAAATAAAATAAAATATTCGTTCAGGGGAGTTGTCTTTGCAGAGTGTTATAGAGGGATGGAAGCACCTGGGGTTGCCGCGGTGCAGACAGACTATATAAAACTGGACTTGAGGGACCACTTCAGGAGTCCTGAAGGTGATATTCGTTAAGGGGTGTTGCCTTTGCAGTGTTATAGAGGGATGTAAGTACCTGGAGTTGCTGTGGTGCAGACAGACTATATAAAACTGGACTTGAGGGAGCACTTCAGGAGACCTAGAGGTGATATTCGTTCAGGGGAGTTGTCTTTGCTGAGTGTTATAGAGGGATGGAAGCACCCGGAGTTGCCGTAGTGCAGACAGCAAGCAAGGAGAAGCAGCCTACGGTAGGACAGAGCAGGGTAGGTCAGGGGAATATTTTTAAAATGGTGCCACAGGTAGCAGTGTTACTACAAAGACTAAGGGCATGAAGGCAGGTATGAAGAAGGGGGTGGATAGAGATCGGAAGAGGAGAGGGAGGTAACAGGAAGAGGAGGGGGTCACTGGGAAAGCAGGGAAGTGAGGATGAGTGAAAGCCAAGAGACAAGATCGCTATCAGGAGTCAATCAGTGGAATGATGTCTGGACCAAGGATACTTGGAAGGATTGCATGGGCAGACAGCAGAGGTAAGTCCACACTGTGGTGTCAGGGTACAGAAGGAAAAATAGGATATACTGAGAGAAAGCAAGCCAGCAGAAAGAAATGTAGGATACACTTAGAACAAGCAAGCCAGCAGAGTAGGATTTATAATAAGGGAACTTGTCTGATTCAGGGGGAGCACACATGGACTGTAAAGTTTAAGTAGAGATTGTAGATTGATAGACAGTGCCATCTCGTGGCAAAGGCGGAGAATGGCAGCCTATGACCCAGTTCGGCCAGAAAATGGGAGTTGAATATAGGGGAGTTTGATGGGGAAAAATAAAGGATCACCATAGTCAGATTATCAGTCACAAATGGAGTACATGCTCTATGCTATTGGGAGCACAAAATAGCAGTTAAACACAAGTACATACACTGTATAAAACTGGACTAGAGGGAGCTCTTCAGGAGTCCTGGAGATGATATTCAATCAGGGGAGTTGTCTTTGCAGAGTGTTATAGAGAGATGGAAGCACCCGGAGTTGCCACGGCGCAGAAAGCTGTAATGAAGATAGCAAGAAACCAGATTAGTTTATGCAGCAGAGAAAAAGGAGACACGAGGTAGAGAACAGAACAGAGACAAGACTTAGTAGGGTTGCTAATACAAACATAAGTTATAAAGATGTAAATGTAATCTAAGCAAGAAAAGCAAGTTACTTTGAGTAATACAATGGTAGGGTTGCTAATACCAACATAAGCTATATAAGTGTAGTTGAAAGGTAAGCAAGAAATGCAAGTTAACTTTAAATAAAACTGGTGTGCAGGGATTACAGAAACAGTTTCTCCAAAAGCTTGCAGTCAAGTAAATGCATTCAAAATACTGGTAACATACCACAGACAACAATGCATTCATTACAAATGGTTACAGCACAAGAAACATATGTCCACCAAAACGGATTAAGCACTGCTTCACATTCTACAACACATGGTTAGTTCATATCTACATTCCGCTGTTAACCACTTAGCAAGAACTCTTTCCAAGGCCAATTATGGTTCAGTAGGTTAACAAAAATGGAAAATAGGAATATAAGTCAATCCTTGCTTGTATTGTGGGCACAGCAAGCATTAAGATGGGTATTGCATTAAAAGAAAGTAGAATGTCCATTTCAGTTTAAAGGCAGTACAGTAAATGTAGTGCAATAAACAGGGATACAGCTGGGGGAAGAGAACTGACTTGACCTTTCCCTTTAGGTATAAGCACACAGAGAGTCTGTGCCTGTCTTTCACTTAAAACCTGCTTCTAGGCAGGGGAAAGTCAATGGTGCAAGCAGCAGACCTACAGTTAATCCTCTGAATCCGCTTCTGCACAAAGTGATAACTGAAATAGTTAACAGTGGAATGTATTTAACCCAAATACAATTTGGTGAGTCAGAAAGGCATTAGCATTGATGCTGATAATTAAACCAGCAAGTAATTCACAACAAACATTAAGATAGGTACTGCATTAAAAACACATAATGTCCAGATCTGTTGTACAGCAGTACAGTAAATGTAGTGCAATATACAGGGAATATAGATAGGGGAAAAGAACGGACATAGCCTTTCCCTTTATGTCTATGCGCACAGAGAGTCCATGCCTGTTATCCACTTTAAAACCTGCTTCTAGGCCGGGGGTTAGTCTATGGTGCAAGCAGCAGACCTGCAGTTAAGCCACTGAATCTGCTTCAGCACGAAGTGTATACAGAAAGTGTTAGCCGCGGAATGTAGTTAAGTCTAATACAGTTGTTAAACAGAAAGACATGTAGCATTGCAGTATATGGTTAAACTAACAAGTCAAGCACAGTAGTCAGTAGTTATCCTTAAGTATGCAATTAATTCCTAGTACAGTGTTGAGCTATATAGCATAAAAGCCCAAATGAGGGGATAGCGTGTGGCATGCATTCAAGGCAATTTGCACATTACTGTTGAGTGGTAGCCCAGAATAAAACACACACGACTGCTGAGCACAAACATTAACAGTATACTGTAATTCCTGGACAAAAATTCGGCAGAATACACGCAGAGCAGTACTTACCAAGCAAGGAAAAGCAGCCTACAGCTGGACAGAGCAGAGTAGGTCAGGGGAATGTTTAAAAATGGCACAACAGGTAGCAGCGTCACTATAAAGACTAAGGGCAGGAAGGCAGGTATGAAGAAGGGGGTGAAGAGGGATCGGAAGAGGAGAGAGAGGTAACAGGAAGAGGAGGGGGTCACTGGGAAAGCAGGGAAGTGAGGATGAGTGAAAGCCAAGAGAGAGGATGGCTATCAGGAGTCAATCAGTGGAATGTTTTTTGGAGCAATGATACTTGGAAGGATTGCATGTGCAGACAGCAGAGGTAAGTCCACACTGTGGAGTCAGGGAACAGAAGAAAAAGTAGGATATACTGAGAGAAAGCAAGCCAGCAGAAAGAAATGCAGGATACATTTAGAGCAAGCAAGCCAGCAAAGTAGGATTTATAATAATGGAACTAGTCTAATTCAGGGGGAGCACGGGTGGACTGTAAAGTTCACGTAGAGATTGTAGGTGGTAGATAGTGCCACCTAGTGGCAAATGTCAAGAATGGCAGCCTATAGCCCAGTTCAGCCAGAAAATGGGAGTTGAATATAGGGGAGTTTGAGGGGGAAAATAAAGAATCACCGTAAGCAGCTTATCAGGCACGAAGGGAGTACATGCTCTACTGTATTGGGAGTACAAAATAGCAGTTAAACACAAGTACATACACTATATAAAACTGGACTTGAGGGAGCACTTCAGGAGTCCTGGAGTTGATATTCGTTCAGGGGAGTTGCCTTTGCAGAGTGTTATAGAGGGATTGAAGCACCTGGAGTTGCCGCGGTGCAGACATACTATATAAAACTGGACTTGAGGGAGCACATCAGGAGTCCTGGAGGTGATATTCATTCTTTGCAGAGTGTTATAGAGGGATGGAAGCACCCGGAGTTGTCGCAGTGCAGACAGACTATATAAAACCGGACTTGAGGGAGCACTTCAAGAGTCCTGGAGGTGATATTCGTTCAGGGGAGTTGACTTTGCAGAGTGTTATAGAGGGATGGAAGCACCTGGAGTTGCCGCAGTGCAGACAGACTATATAAAACTGGAGTTGAGGGAGCACTTCAAGAGTCCTGGAGGTGATATTCATTCTTTGCAGAGTGTTATAGAAAGATGGAAGCACCCAAAGTTGCTGCAGTGCAGACAGACTTTATAAAACTGGACTTGAGGGAGTACTTCAAGAGTCCTGGAGGTGATATTCATTCAGGGGAGTTGTCTTTGCAGTGTGTTATAGAGGGATGGAAGCACCCGGATGTGCCGTGGTGCAGACAGAGTATATATCTAAAACTGGACTTGAGGAAGAACTTCAGGAGTCCTGGAGGTGATATTCCCCCCACACAAACAGAATCCATAAATGAGAACCTCATTGCAATCATCTGATCCTCTAACTGCTTAGAATTTTGTTTATCTCACTCCTACTGAATTATTTAAAGTTAAGATGATACCATGTATGTTAACCATCTTTTGTTAGAATTCCCCTTTTTTTAAGATAAAATCACTATTTCTTTCTCAGATACTAACTTCCAACCCATCCTGTGTGTATGCGAGTAAAAATTGTACCTGTCTGTATATATTTTTAAACAAGTTTAAATTTTATGATAATTCACTGTAATAATTTCACTGTAATTACACTAGTTATGTACACTTGGAGCTTTTCTCCCCGGGCCTCCACTGAAAATGGACCTGTATCCAGCCGGACTTTCCCCGTTAACAAATGTAAAATAAAATAAATAAATAAAATAAAATACTCGTTCAGGGGAGTTGTCTTTGCAGAGTGTTATAGAGGGATGGAAGCACCTGGAGTTGCCACGGTGCAGACAGACTATATAAAACTGGACTTGAGGGAGCACTTCAGGAGTCCTGAAGGTGATATTCGTTCAGGGGAGTTGTCTTTGCAGTGTTATAAAGGGATGGAAGCACCCGGAGTTGCCGTGGTGCAGAGGGACTATATAAAACTGGACTTGAGGGAGCACTTCAGGAGTCCTAGAGGTGATATTCGTTCATGGGAGTTGTCTTTGCAGAGTTTTATAGAGGGATGGAAGCACCCGGAGTTGCCTCGGTGCAGACAGCGAGCAAGAAGAAGCAGCCTACAGAAGGACAGAGCAGGGTAGGTCAGGGGAATATTTTTAAAATGGTGCCCAAGGTAGCAGTGTCACTACAAAGACTATGGGCAGGAAAGCAGGTATGAAGAAGGCGGTGGAGAGAGATTGGAAGAGGAGAGGGAGGTAACAGGAAGAGGAGGGGGTCACTCAGTGGCGTAACTACGTTAGAAGCGCCCTGAGGCAAACTTTTCCTAGGTGCCCCAACACCCCCCCCCCCCCGGGAACCCAAGCCATCGAGATGACCGAAGCCAAAGAAATCACATATAGTAGCACAAAAAATGCTTTATAACTTCCTACTAATAGTTGCATTAAAGACTTGTTTTATATCTTAATATTGTATGAAATAACCGAAGCAACTTAAGGTCAACATGTTTTTCTTTTACTGAAGATTTAATTTTAATTGGTGGACCACCAGGGTGGCTTGCTTTTAAATTTATTATATTTTGGTCTATATGGGTCTGACAATTCTATACATCTATTTGTGTTTGTCTAATTATAAAACTACTTTGTGAATGTGATGTTATACATGCAATATGAAATTTGTATATACTATATTTTTATCCTATCCTAAATTCTGTACTATATTGAGTGTTTTTTAAATGTTCATAATCAATACTGTAGACTGAATACTGCTGTTCATATTCAAAACAATATAATTGTACTGTCTTTTGGAGCTTTTCTCCACTAAAAACGGCTCCTAGCCCCATCAGACTTTCCCAGTTAACAAATGTAATTAATTAAGTAATTAATTAATAAATAAGTGAATTTTGAGACTTCATCATATAGTTTTATATATATGCACCAAGTCATAATACAGAATGGTTGGATTCTAAAACAAACTATCCTGGACCAGTATCTCGAAGCTATAAAGTCGAATGTTAAAAATAGCGAACGTTCATAATCGCGAATTTGACGTATGTCGAAAATATGTCAAATTCGGTTATGAAGTTGCGCTGTGTAATGTCCGGTTTGTGTTTTGTTGGTGGTGCCGTGTTTGGATGTAGGTGTTATGTCAGGTAAGTGAGTGTTTTGTAAGGGTTTTGAGTGGGAGTTAGAGTGTGTGTGAGGGATTGGAGAATGTGTGTGTGGAGTGAGCTTTGTGTTGTGTTTGTGCGATCGAGTTAGTATATATAAGTAGGGGGTGTGGGGGCAGCCCCCACAGAGGGTGCAGGGGCTTGCCCCTGCTTATGTGTGTGAGTTGTGTATGTGTGTTGTTTTTGTTTATGTTGTGATGTGGTTGTTGTGTTGTATGTTTAGTGTAGTGTGTGCAGTGTTTTCGGTTATGTGGTTTCAGCGGTTTTGTTTGTCAGTGTTTTGTGGATTCGGTTTTATAGTCTCGAGATAAAATTGATATTTCAGCATTTTGAGGTTATAAAGTGAATCTATATATATATATATATATATATATATATATATATATATATATATATATATATATATATATATATATATATATATATATATATATATATATATATATATATCTATCTATATATATATATATATATATATATATATATAATGCAGTAAAACCAAACAAAATACCCAGTGGTGCCTTCCAGATGGCTAGGTGCACTCAGTTCAGCACAAGGAATACAATAACTCTCACACACAAACTTGGCAACTACACAAAACAATGACTCTGTGACAATAATAAAATACCACATCCGAATGCCATTATACAATGCTGAGTTGACAGCCATAAAGCATAAAATGTAATAAATGTATTAAACGATAACTATGTGCAAATAATACATAACTACATATTGAATGGTACAAAGTGGAAATTCACCAGAAGCGGGACCAATTAAAAACATTTAAAAAATATTCTAGACCATCCTGAGAGGAGTACATGTGTACTCCTTGTCATTGTTGAGTGACTCACTATGGCAGTGAGACTATTATGCTAACTTGCAGCTACAAACTCTGGTGCTGCTTGGCTTTTGAGGAGTGTGGTTACCTATCACACACCAGTATGAGCAGATTCTGTCACTGAAAAGCTTTATGGGAAGCTCAGGAAATTACTTATGCTTCTGTTATATTTACAGCACATCTATTGTTAACTTACTTGCTTAGTCAAATTAATTCCTGTCTTGAAGCTCTTCTCTTGTTTTGAATAGCTGTTCCATTTCATTGAATTATATTTCAGTGTTTGTAAGGTATGCATATGACAGATTACAAAACATTGGTAATAATAATCTTCCTTCATCAGCTAGCACTTAACAGAACTGTTCCTGTTTTGCTTTTTTAAATCAGTCAAATCACATTTGATAAAAAAGAGACATCATTCAGTCAACAACAGTAACAGAATTACCTTGGTTGGGTTTAACACCTTCTGGAACTGGATACAACTGCTGGCCACTGATGTAATGTTTTCTCTCAGTCATCCAGAGATCTCAGTTTCAACTTTTGTTAACTGTAGCAGTAACACGTCTCTCGCGCCTACATTTGTTTCCCCTTGTGTGTAAATAAACCAGATGCAAGAGGGATATCACTCTGCAGAGCATGAGTTCCCTCCTAAACCTCATAATCCAGCCAAAAGAAACTAAGCCAGCGACCGTCCGACCATGTCTGAAACCCCGATCGCTCTACACGACGCCTGCAACGAATTCCAGAGCTGAGAGAGAGCTCTCAGCTCACTCCTCATTGGCCCTGACTGCAAGGGAAGCAGTTTGAGCTCCTCTGTTCTGTGCAGTAGTTGACCGACAGATGTCTGGGTATCCTACAGCACAGGTCGCTGGGTACCTTTTTGTATCTGGACTGCCGATAAAGGCAGTCTGAATGAAATTTTTGTTTCACGGATTTCTTTTCTTGTTTTTTTTTTCTAGGTGGGAGGGCTGCAGACTGGGATTCTTACCACTGAACGATGGACATTTACTAAATAAGCAAAGTACAATCCGTGACAACATCTGTCGGCCCAAAGCGCCCCCTGCTGCTTGGAGCCCTGAGGCAATTGCCTCACTTCGCCTCTTGTAGTTACGCCCCTGGGGTCACTGAGAAAGCAGGAAAGTGAGGATGAGTGAAAGCCAAGAGAGAGGATGGCTATCAGGAGTCAATCAGTGGAATGGTGTCTGGAGCAAGGATACTTGGAAGGATTGTATGGGCAGATAGCAGAGGTAAGTCCACACTGTGGAGTCAGGGGACAGAAGGAAAAGTAGGATATACTGAAAGAAAGCAAGTCAGCAGAAAGAAATGAAGGATACATTTAGAGCAAGCAAGCCAGCAGAGTAGGATTTATAATAACGGAACTGGTCTAATTCAGGGGGAGCACGGGTGGACTGTAAAGTTCACGTACAGATTGTGGGTTGGTAGGCAGTACCACCTAGTGGCAAATGTGGAGAATGGCAGCCTATGACGCAGTTCGGCCAGAAAATGGGAGTTGAATATAGGGGAGTTTGAGGGGAAAAATAAAGGATGACCGTAGTCAGTTTATCAGTCATGAATGGAGTACATGCTCTACCCTATTGGGAGCACAAAATAGCAGTTAAACACAAGTACATACACTGTATAAAACTGGACTTGATGGAGCTCTTCAGGAGTCCTGGAGGTGATATTCAGTCAGAGGAGATGTCTTTGCAGAGTGTTATAGAGAGATGGAAGCACCCGGAGTTGCCGCGGTGCAGACAGCTGTAATGAAGATAGCACGAAACTAGATTAGTTTATGCAGCAGAGAAAAAGGAGACACAAGGTAGAGAACAGAACAGAGACAAGACTTAGTAGGGTTGCTAATACCAACATAAGCTATATAAGTGTAGTTGAAAGGTAAGCAAGAAATGAAAGTTAACTTTAAATAAAACTGGTGTGCAGGGATTACAGAAACAGTTTCTCCAAAAGCTTGCAGTCAAGTAAATGCATTCAAAATATTGGTAACATACCACAGACAATGCATTCATTACAAATAGTTACAGCACAACAAACATATGTCCACCAAAACGGACTAAGCACTGCTTCACATTCTACAACACATGGTTAGTTCATATCTACATTCCGCTGTTAACCGCTTAGCAAGAACTCTTTCCAAGGCCAATTATGGTTCAGTAGGTTAACAAAAATGGAAAATAGAAATATAAGTCAATCCCTGCTTGTATTGTGGGCACAGCAAGCATTAAGATGGGTATTGCATTAAAAGAAAGTAGAATGTCCATTTCAGTTGAAAGGCAGTACAGTAAATGTAGTGCAATAAACAGGGATACAGCTGGGGGAAGAGAACTGACTTGGCCTTTCTCTTTAGGTATAAGCGCACAGAGAGTCCATGCGGACCGTGCCTGTCTTTCACTTAAAACCTGCTTCTGGGCAGGGGAAAGTCAATGGTGCAAGCAGCAGACCTACAGTTAAGCCTCTGAATCCGCTTCTGCACAAAGTGATAACTGAAATAGTTAACAGTGGAATGTATTTAACCCAAATACAATTTGGTGAGTCAGAAAGGCATTAGCATTGCTGTTAACAATTAAACCAACAAGTAATTCACAACAAACATTAAGATAGGTACTGCATTAAAAACACATAATGTCCGGATCTGTTGTACAGCAGTACAGCAAATGTAGTGCAATATACAGGGAATATAGCTAGGGGAAAATAACAGACATAGCCTTTCCCTTCACGTCTATGCGCACGGAGAGTCCGTGCCTGTTATCCACTTTAAAACCTGCTTCTAGGCCGGGGGTTAGTCTATGGTGCAAGCAGTAGACCTGCACTGAAGCCACTGAATCTGCTTCAGCACGGTGTATACAGAAAATGTTAGCCGTGGAATGTAGTTAAGTCTAATACAGTTGTTAAACAGAAAGACATGTAGCATTGTAGTATATGGTTAAACTAACAAGTCAAACACAGTTGTCAGTAGTTATCCTTAAGTATCCAACTAATTCCTAGTACAGTGTTGAGCTATATAGCATAAAAGCCCAAATGAGGGGACAGCGTGTGGCATGCATTCAAGGCACTTTGCACATTACTGTTGAGTGCTAGCCCGGAATACTACACACATGACTGCTGAGCACAAACATTAACAGTATACTGTAATTCCTGGACAAAAATTTGGCAGAATACATGCAGAGCAGTACTTACCAAGCAAGGAAAAGCAGCCTACAGCGGGACAGAGCAGGGTTGGTCAGAGGAATATTTAAAAATGGCACGACAGGTAGCAGCGTCACTATAAAGACTAAGGGCAGGAAGGCAGATATGAAGAAGGGGGTGAAGAGAGATCGGAAGAGGAGAGGGAGGTAACAGGAAGAGGAGGGGGTCACTGGGAAAGTAGGGAAGTGAGGATGAGTGAAAGTCAAGAGAGAGGATGGCTATCAGGAGTCAATCAGTGGAATGGTATCTGGAGCAAGGCTACTTGGAATGACTGCACGTGCAGACAGCAGAGGTAAGTCCACACTGTGGAGTCAGGGGACAGAAGGAAAAGTAGGATATACTGAGAGAAAGCAAGCCAGCAGAAAGAAATGTAGGATACATTTAGAGCAAGCAAGCCACAGAGTAGGATTTATAATAAGGGACCTGGTCTAATTCAGGGGGAGCACGAGTGGACTGTAAAGTTTTAGTAGAGATTGTAGGTTGGTAGACAATGCCACCTAGTGGCAAAAGTCAAGAATGGCAGCCTATAGCCCAGTTCAGCCAGAAAATGGGAGTTGACTATAGGGGAGTTTGAGGGGAAAAATAAAGGATCACCGTAGGGAGCTTATCAGGCACGAAAGGAGTACATGCTCTACTGTATTGGGAGTACAGAACAGCAGTTAAACACAAGTTCATACACTATATAAAACTGGACTTGAGGGAGCACTTCAGGAGTCCTGGAGGTGATATTCGTTCAGGGGAGTTGTCTTTGCAGAGTGTTATAGAGAGATGGAAGCACCCAGAGTTGCCGCAGTGCAGTCAGACTATATAAAACTGGATTTGAGGGAGCACTTCAGGAGTCCTGGAGGTAATATTCGTTCAGGGGAGTTGTCTTTGCAGAGTGTTATAGAGAGATGGAAGCACCCAGAGTTGTCGCAGTGCAGACAGACTATATAAAACTGGACTTGAGGGAGCACTTCAGGAGTCCTGGAGGTAATATTCGTTCAGGGGAGTTGTCTTTGCAGAATGTTATAGAGGGATGGAAGCACCCGGAGTTGCCACGATGCAGACAGACTATATAAAACTGGACTTGAGGGAGCACTTCAGGAGTCCTGGAGGTGATATTCCCCCCACACAAACAGAATCCATAAATGAGAACCTCAGTTCAATCATCTGATCCTCTAACTGCTTAGAATTTTGTTTATCTCTCTCCTACTGAAAGATTTAAAGTTAAGATGATACCATGTATTGTTGACCACCTTTTGTTAGAATTTCCCTCTTTTTAAGATAAAATTGCTATTTCTTTCTCTGATACTAACTTCCAACCCATCCTGTGTGTATGTGAGTAAAATTGTACCTGTCTGTATATATTGTTAAACAAATTTCAATTTTGTGATAATTCACTGTAATAATTTCACTGTAATTACACTAGTTATGTACACTCAGAGCTTTTCTCCCTGGGCCTCCACTGAAAATGGACCTGTATCCAGTCGGACTTTCCCAGTTAACAAATGTAAAATAAAATAAATAAATAAAATAAAATATTCATTAAGGGGAGTTGTCTTTGCAGAGTGTTATAGAGGGATGGAAGCACCCGGAGTTGCCGCAGTGCAGACAGCGAGCAAGGAGAAGCAGCCTACGGTAGGACAGAGCAGGGTAGGTCAGGGGAATATTTAAAAATGGTGCCACAGGTAGCAGCGTCACTATAAAGACTAAGGGCAGGAAGGCAGGTATGAAGAAGGGGGTAGAGAGAGATTGGAAGAGATGAGGGAGGTAACAGGAAGAGGAGGGGGTCACTGGGAAAGCAGGAAAGTGAGGATGAGTGAAAGCCAAGAGAGAGGATGGCTATCAGGAGTCAATCAGTGGAATGGTGTCTGGAGCAAGGATACTTGGAAGGATTGCATGGGCAGATAGCAGAGGTAAGTCCACACTGTTGAGTCAGGGAACAGAAGGAAAAGTAGGATATACTGAAAGAAAGCAAGCCAGCAGAAAGAAATGTAGGATACATTTAGAGCAAGCAAGCCAGCAGAGTAGGATTTATAATAACGGAACTGGTCTAATTCAGGGGGAGCATGGTTGGACTGTAAAGTTCACGTAGAGATTGTGGGTTGGTAAGCAGTACCACCTAGTGGCAAAAGTCAAGAATGGCAGCCTATAGCCCAGTTCAGAAAGAAAATGGGAGTTGAATATAGGGGACTTTGAGGGGAAAAATAAAGGATCACTGTAGGCAGCTTATCAGGCACGAAGGGAGTACAAGCTCTACTGTACTGAGAGTACAAAATAGCAGTTAAACACAAGTACATACACTATATAAAACTGGACTTAAGGGAGCACTTCAGGAGTCCTGAAGGTGATATTTGTTCAGGGGAGTTGTTTTTGCAGTGTTACAGAGGTATGGAAGCACCCGGAGTTGCCATGGTGCAGAGAGACTATATAAAACTGGACTTGAGGGAGCACTGCAGGAGTCCTAGAGGTGATATTCGTTCAGGGGAGTTGTCTTTACAGAGTGTTATAGAGGGATGGAAGCAACCGGAGTTGCCGCGGTGCAGACAGCAAGCAAGGAGAAGCAGCCTACTGTAGGAATGAACAGGGTAGGTCAGGGGAATATTTAAAAATGGTGCCACAGGTAGCAACATCACTACAAAGACTATGGGCAGGAAGGCAGTTATGAAGAAGGGGGTGGAGAGAGATCAGCAGAGGATAGGGAGGTAACAGGAAGAGGAAGGGGTCACTGGGAAAGCAGGGAAGTGAGGATGAGTGAAAGCCAAGAAAGAGGATGGCTATCAGGAGTCAATCAGTGGAATGGTGTCTGGAGCAAGGATACTTGGAAGGATTGCACGGGCAGACAGCAGAGGTAAGTCCACCCTGTGGTCTCAGAGTACAGAAGGAAAAATAGGATATACTGAGAGAAAGAAAGCCAGCAGAAAGAAATGTAGGATACACTTAGAACAAGCAAGCCAACAGTGTAGGATTTATAATAAGGGAACTGGTCTGATTCAGGGGGAGCACGGGTGGACTGTAAAGTTTAAAGTAGAGATTCTAGATTGGTAGACAGTTCCACCTAGTGGCAAAAGTCAAGAATTCCAGTCTATAGCCCAGTTCAGCCAGAAAATGAGAGTTGAATATAGGGGAGTTTGAGGGGAAAAATAAAGGATGACCATAGTCAGATTATCAGGCACGAAGGGAGTACATGCTCTACTGTATTGGGAGCACAAAATAGCAGTTAAACACAAGTACATACACTATATAAAACTGGACTTGAGGGAGCACTTCAGGAGTTCTAGAGGTGATATTCATTCAGGGGAGTTGTCTTTGCAGAGTGTTATAGAAGGATGGAAGCACCCGGAGTTGCCGCGGTGCAGACAGACTATATAAAACTGGAGTTGAGGGAGCACTTCAGGAGTCCTAGAGGTGATATTCTTTCAGGGGAGTTGTCTTTGCAGAGTGTTATAGAGGGATGGAAGCACCGGGAGCTGCCGCAGTGCAGACAGTCTATATAAAACAGAATTTGAGGGAGCACTTCCGGAGTCCTGGAGGTGATATTCATCAGGGGAGTTGTCTTTGCTGAGTGTTATACAGGGATGGAAGCACCGGGAGTTGCCGTGGTGCAGGCAGACTATATAAAACTGGACATGAGGGAGCACTTCAGGAGTCCTGGAGGGGATATTCATTCAGGCAAGTTGTCTTTCCAGAGTGTTATAGAGGGATGGAAGCACCCAGAGTTGCTGCAGTGTAGACACACTATATAAAACTGGACTTGAGAGAGTACTTCAGGAGTTCTGGAGGTGATAGTCATTCAGGGGAGTTGTCTTTGCAGAGTGTTATAGAGGGATGGAAGCACCCGGAGTTGCTGCGGCGCAGACAGACTATACAAAACAGGACTTGAGAGAGTACTTCAGGAGTTCTGGAGGTGATAGTCATTCAGGGGAGTTGTCTTTGCAGAGTGTTATAGAGGGATGGAAGCACCCAGAGTTGCCGCGGTGCAGACAGACTATATAAACGTGGACTTGAGGGAGAACTTCAGGAGTCCTGGAGGTGATATTCCCCCACACAAACAGAATCCATAAATGAGAACCTCAATTCAATCATCTGATCCTCTAACTGCTTAGAATTTTGTTTATCTCTCTCCTACTGAAAGATTTAAAGTTAAGATGATACCATGTATGTTAACCACCTTTTGTTAGAATTTCCCTCTTTTTAAGATAGAATCACTATTTCTTTCTCAGATACTAACTTCCAACCCATCCTGTGTGTATGTGAGTAAAAATTGTACCTGTCTGTATATATTGTTAAACAAATTTCAATTTTGTGATAATTCACTGTAATAATATCAGTGTAATTAGACTAGTTATTCACACTCGGAGCTTTTCTCCCCGGGCCTCCGCTGAAAATGGACCTGTATCCAGTCGGACTTTCCCGGTTAACAAATGTAAAATAAAATAAATAAATAAAATAAAATATTCGTTCAGGGAAGTTGTCTTTGCAAAGTGTTATAGAGGGATGGAAGCATCTGGAGTTGCTGCAGTGCAGACAGACTATATAAAACTGGACGTGAGGGAGCACTTCAGGAGTCCTGAAGGTGATATTCATTCAGGGGAGTTGTCTTTGCAGAGTGTTATGGAGGGATGGAAGCATGTGGAGTTGCCGTGGTGCAGAGAGACTATATAAAACTGGACTTGAGGGAGCACTTCAGGAGTCCTGGAGGTGATATTCCTTCAGGGAAGTTGTCTTTGCAGAGTGTTATAGAGGGATGGAAGCACCCGGAGTTGCTGTGGTGCAGACAGCGAGCAAGGAGAAGCAGCCTACGATAGGACAGAGCAGGGTAGGTCAGGGGAATATTTAAAAATGGTGCTACAGGTAGCAGCGTCACTATAAAGACTAAGGGCAGGAAGGCAGGTATGAAGAAGAGGGTGGAGAGAGATCGGAAGAGGAGACGGAGGTAACAGGAAGAGGAGGGGTCATTGGGAAAGCAGGGAAGTGAGGATGAGTGAAAGCCAAGAGAGAGGATGGCTATCAGGAGTCAATCAGTGGAATGGTGTCTGGAGCAAGGATACTTGGAAGGATTGCACAGGCAGACAGAAGAGGTAAGTCCACACTGTGGAGTCAGGGGACAGAAGGAAAAGTAGGATATACTGAGAGAAAGCAAGCCAGCAGAAAGAAATGTAGGATACATTTAGAGCAAGCCAGCAGAGTAGGATTCATAATAAGGGAACTGGTCTAATTCAGGGGGAGCACGGGTGGACTGAAAAGTTTAAGTAGAGACTGTAGATTGGTAGCAAAAAATAGCAGTTAAACACAAGTACATACACTATATAAAACTGGACTTGAGGGAGCACTTCAGGAGTCCTGGAGGTGATATTCATTCAGGGGAGTTGTCTTTGCAGAGTGTTATAGAGGGATGGAAGCACCCGGAGTTGCCGCAGTGCAGACACGCTATATAAAACTGGACTTGAGGGAGCACTTCAGGAGTCCTGGAGGTGATATTAATTCAGGGGAGTTTTCTTTGCAGAGTGTTATAGAGGGATGGAAGCACCTGGAATTGCTGCAGTGCAGACAGACTATATAAATCTGGACTTGAGGGAGCACTTCAGGAGTCCTTGAGGTGATATTTGTTCAGGGTAGTTGTCTTTGCAGAGTGTTATAGAGGGATGGAAGCACCCGGAGTTGCCGCGGTGGAGACAGGGAGCAAGGAGAAGCAGCCTACGGTAGACAGAGCAGGGTAGGTCAGGGGAATATTTAAAAATGGTGCCACAGGTAGCAGCGTCACTATAAAGAATAAGGGCAGGAAGGCAGGTGTGAAGAAGGGGGTGGAGAGAGATCAGAAGAGGAGAGGGAGGTAACAGGAAGAGGAGGGGGTCACTGGGAAAGCATGGAAGTGAGGATGAGTGAAAGCCAAGAGAGAGGATGGCTATCAGGTGTCAATCAGTGCAATGGTGTCTGGATTGCAGGGGCAGACAGTAGAGGTAACTCCACACTGTGGAGTCAGGGGACAGAAGGAAAAGTAGGATATCCTGAGAGAAAGCAAGCCAGCAGAAAGAAATGTAGGATACATTTAGAGCAAGCAAGCCAGAAAAGTAGGATTTATAATAAGGGGAAGGAATGGTTTCAAAAGTGGAACACTCCCTCCTGAACTTAAACAAGCAAATAAGACTCCTAGTGAAGTCCTCCAAAGCTAACTATGAATGCAAATTAGCTTAGCTTAATTAACAATAGCCACAAGGGGTTCTTTAGTTATATCCATAACCTTAACGGTAAGGCCCAGATTTGTGCTGAACTTGTAGTTAATGGTACTACATTTATAGAACCTGTGGATATAGCAAACCTGCTGGCTGACAGGTTCAGTGAAAACTTCACTCCTGTGTCCCCACCACATATACCCCAAAGCATCCCTAACACCTGTCCCCCATCTAGTATCTCTGAGGAGCAGGTCTTAAGTGCCTTCTGCAAGGCCAAAAACACTGCCTCTATGGGACCAGACAACATCCCGGGCTGTGTTCTATATGGGTTAAAACTTGAATTAGTATCACCATTGAGCATGCTTTTCAATCACAGCCTAAGCACTGGCCTTGTCCCAGCAGAATGGAAAACTGCTACTGTCATCCCTTTGCACAAAAGGGGTGCATCCATGGACACTGGGAACTATAGACCCATTAGCCTGACCAGCCTTATGTACAAGCCCATGGAATGAATCATCATGGATCTTATTAACAAAGATATAGGAAATTTCCAAATGCTTGACCCCATCCAGTTTGGCTTTGTCAAGGGGAGATCATGCCTATAAAACTTGGTGGACTTCTTTGAGAAAGTCATCAAAGCCCTAGATGAGGGCAAATCTGTGCATACGGCCTACCTAGACTTGGCCGAGGCCTTTGACACAATCCCCCACTCAGGCATCATTGCTAAACTTACCCAGGTGGGTATCAACCCATAGACTGTCAGGTGGGTTGCAAATTGGCTCACTGATAGAACTCATATGGTCAAAAGAGGGAACTCCACCTCCTCCAGCAGACCCATAACCAGTGCTGTTCCACAGGAATTGGTTCTGGGACCTCTACTGCTCGGAATCTACTTCTCTGAAGTACAGGCTAAAACTATAGGACTATGGCTGACAAAGTTTGCTGATGACTGCAAACTGGGAGCGATCACTGAAACCCCTAGCGATGTCAACATCCTACAAGAAGGTCTTACTCAGACTAATGACTGGTGCCAAAGTCATGGTCTTAAACATAATGCAAAAAATGCATTATCATCCCCTTCAGCAAGGCTAATGTTCCTGTAAACTACCACACCAACAGAAATACCCTAAGCACACAGTCAGTGGTGAAAGATCTGGGCACACAGGTTGACAGCAACCTTAACTTCCATCATCATGTCTCCACAGTGGTAAGAAGGGGATTTTATATTGCTCATCTCATAAGTAAGGGCATTGCCTCCAGAAAAAAAGGAGGTTATAACTCCCCTGTACTCTTTCCTCATCAGGCCAATAATAGAGTACAACTCTCCCTTTGGCATGTTCCTTTCCAAACACCTGCAGCAAATGGAAGGACCACAAAGGTTCCTTACAAAGAAAATTCAGGGTCTTCAAGATCTGTCTTAGGTGGACAGACTGACATCATTGTCTATTTACTTTGTGTTGTACAGACCGCTCAGAGGTGAACTGTACCTTGCATATAGTGCAATCTCTGACCCAGCTTTAATGGAAATGCTGCACATTCACTTATCAAATGTCACATGGGCCAGTCACTCAAAGGACATTAACCTAGTGTGTGATATCAACAAAACGTGCTAGAGAGACAGATTTGTCTCACAGAGGTTGCCCCACCTTTGGAACAAGCATCCTATTCATGTTAAGCAAAGCTCCTTGATGGCCCAGTTTAACTGGAAATTCACTCCAGAGATTCCACTTGTGTCCCTACTTGGACAGGGGCAATAGGTGCTGATTTTAGTGTCTGCTTGAACCAGACAACATTGGGAACATGGGTTGAACTTGGCTTGGCTTGTAAGGGCCCTGGGGCCATTAGCCTAGTAACTACCTATGATCCTATGAACTGCCATGTGTAACAACTAAACTGCATTGGAGAACCACAAGCTATCTCCCTCATTTGAGCAGCCCAGTAGTGCAGCATTTAGTATTGCTGCCCCACAACTCTGGATCCTATGGTTTATTTCCTGGTCAGGTTCTTTTCTGTGCAATGTGCGCATGTCATCCTAGTGTATTATATGGGTTTAAATCCATGTTCTACTTTCCTTCTACATCCCAAAAAGCATGCAAGCACATGGATTGGTAGTCCTCCCACTTAACTGTAGGTATCTGCATATTGTGTGAGTGAGTGTATGAATCCTGCAATGGACAAGTGTTTTATCTAGGACTGGTTCTCTGCCTGATGCTCACCGGTTTCAGGGATATACTTTGGATCTCCCCCCTCATTCTGAGTAGTACAAACCAGATATCAAATTAAAAATTAATAAAAAAAATCTCTCATGTTGCTTTTAGTTATCAGTATACCACTGATACAGCCCATCAGCCCCATTTTCTTCTCTGAAATTATCTGTGTGTCCTATAATTTCCTGATCCTGTCTCCCTTGCCTTTGTAAGACTTCACAACTGTTTGCTGCTGAATATTTTACCTTTGTAAAACAGTTTAACTTCAATGTTCTGCAATCCTTATTTATTTTATATAGTCGTTTAAATTCTCAAGTGACTTTAAACATTTTGACTCTGTGCTACCACGGAAGCCAATGTCTCCCCAAATGCACACACACTGAAACTTAGATGGCATAAACTGCATGCATATCCAAGGCAAAATTCATAATGTTTCATCTCCTTCTGAGTAAATACAGACTTCTGCTTATAAAGTAAATTTTCTTATATTTGTGGAAACATTGCTACCCGCACTTGAATTTATTTATTTATTTATTTTATTTGTTTACCAGGATAGTCCGACTGGGAGGTTAACCCATTTTCAATGGAGGCCTGGGGAGAAAGCCCCAAATTACATTCAATCCATAGTAAGTTCAAAATACAGACATTTATAATCACATTTGGTACTTACGTATTATCGCAAACAGATTTTGCGACATGATATACTTTCTTCTCTTTTACTAAAACTACAACAAATAAGTGTAATCGGGAAGGGTGAACTGTTAAAAAGTCTTCTAGGATATTGGTGGTGGGTTTGTAAGATGATTAAGGGTTAAAATTTAGACTTTGCGGGTAGCGTGCTTTAAAGACGTCAAGCGGTGAATTCAGCGAGCAGCTCAGTCTTCAGATATTAGTCTCAAGTCTGCACTCCTGCTTTCTGCTGTTGTAAACGACAAATCGGAATGGTAAGTTAACTTCAGTTTTCCACAGCATCTCATCACTTTCACTCTGAAACAGAAAACAACACTGAAATTCTCCTCGATAGGATAGCGGTGTGTAAGACTGATGTTAACCTACCATTCAGAGTGCTTTACAGCAGCAGAAAGCAGGACTGCAGACTGGAGGCTAATAATCTGAAGACTGAGCTGCTTGGTCTGCCAAACAGAAAAACGGAAAAGCCACATTGGTGTTAAACTGATGTCAAAGATACTATTAGGAAAGTACCGTACATTTTGTACACTTTCACAAAAAGCCTTAAGAAGGAGCTTGACTTTCCAGATCCTGTTTAAAACACATAGAGGATCACAGTCACCCTGAATCTGTGGTCAGTGTAATAGAGCACATGGTTCTACGCGCTGTCTTTAAAAAGAAATGCATGCATAAAGAAATATTTGTCCCTCTTGCAGTTGGCTGCCAAAGTCCGGCTTCTGTTTCTTCTTCCTGCTCATGTTTAACCGGAAAAACCTATCAGTAGGAGTCAACAGACACCTTCTTACTCAAACATTCACTCCTTTCAAGAAAACATTAGGAGTTAGACAGCATTACAAATCTGGTTGCGATAATATGTAAGTACCTCACAATTATAGTAAAACATTGAAAACATAAGCGAATACAATCACAGGTTAAATACAAAGTATGTTGTACATCCAAAGAAAATTTCACAGTTAGTGCATAGTATAAGAGCAAAGCAAGTGTATGCAGTTTTGTCCAAAATTGCATAAGGCATGAGTCAAATATTTTGTATAAAAATTAATGATAGTCTGTTAGAAATTAGGAGAAAAAATATGGATAGGGTTATTATTCAGCTGGGATTTAGACAAGAGCAGAGCTGTGATTTAGATAGGTGGGACATGAGCAGTGTTTTAAATATTTGGGGTTAGCAGTGGTTAATATTGACTGGGGGGTCATGTTCCATATCCTGGAGATACTACTGGTGTACAGAGAGGAGCAGAGAATTGATTAAGTTACAGATCACACCTGTCAATCTCTTAGCACAAAAATCAGGGGCAAAGCCAAAAAATAAGGGACAACAGCCCAAAACTGGAACAGACTTGAAATATTACTTTTCTATACTTAGAAACTTGCTAAAATAACAGATTTTGTCTTAGCACGTATTTTCTACAGGATGTCTGAAACTCAAATGTCTGTCAGATTTTTCAAGGAACAGTCCAAAAACATGAGGCAAAGTCAATTTCTTTCTGTGATCTCAGGAAAGGTTGAGTGTTATGCTTTGTACTCTAGAGAATGCATATGTTGTGCTTGCTTCTTTCCTTTTCCAGACTGTCTCTGATGCCAGGGAAGTTTGATGCAGTTGTGCCACAGTTCACTTTTCTTCTGTATGCTCACTAAAGTTTGGAATTCTCTGTCAAAGATGGACTCTATTTTATACAGAGGCAGAGAGAGAGAGAGGAGAGAGTTTGTTCAGACCTGAAACTCCTTGAACATAATCAGTATACAGTTTAGACAGAGACAGATAGAGAAATTATATAGAAACACAAATAATGATGTTGCACTCTCCAAATGTCCTGTCAGAATTCAATAATCTTTAAAAATGGATATGTCTCTCTTTCTGTGTGTGTGTGTGTGTGTGTGTGTGTGTGTGTGTGTGTGTGTGTGTGTGTGTATATATATATATATACATATATAGATATATATAGATATAGATAGATATACAATCAGATCAAGAGAGAAAAAAATGTTTTATGAGAAATATGCAAATAATATATCTTTTCCAGCTAATAAAAAGTATAGCTATGTATTTTTTATTGAAGGAATGTTATATATACTTGGGGGGAGGTACCCAGTGTAATGAATTATACACAGTTGTCATTTAAATAAGAAAAGGTTCACAAAATGCTGTAGCTACCTCTTCTGGCACTGTGAGCAAGCTTTCTTCTAAACCCTTTGAAGTACAGGACCAAAAAAAAAAAAGGTTCTCAAACTGTAGCAAGTCACTTGCTACAAGTGTAACACATGTAACAAGTACTGTGCTACAGTCTAGATACCACAAACAAAATTCTAAAACAATTCAGTCCAAACCAAAATATACTACCGGCATCAGAAGCTAACAACCAGAAAGAAAATGCAGTCAAAGTACAGCCCTGGGTAGTAATCATCACTTTACCTGTATTCTATCTGTGACATTCATCACCCCTTTCATCCCACTACTAAAAAGGTATAATATTATCGTGTATTTCTTTCTGTAGTAAGCATAACTTTCAACTGTCCCTGATTGTTAGTGGATATCCTCAAGTTTTGTTTAGTATTTTACTCTTCCTAAACTGAGTTTCTCATAAAAAATATACAGGTCAGGCATATTTTATCAAGTTTAATTTCTTTGGCTGCCAGAAAAGTTATTATTGTTGAATATTGTAAAAAAAAAGATAGAAGAATAGCGATCTTTAAAAAACAAGGGAAGCAGCAAATTATACACAAATAAAAGGTAATTGTGGGAACAAATGTAAAATAATGTTCAGGAGGAAGACTGAGGTTTAAGAGAAGGTGTAAACTGAGCAATTTGTGTACTATTGGATTGATAATAGTTATAAAGAAAGTTTTTTTTTTTGGGGGGGGGTAATGAGATGGCAGATTTAAAAAAATTCCCTACAGAATATTCTGTCAGAAATATTGGGGTAGCAAATGGTTGTAACTAAGGAAATGATTCTCTTCAGCTGGGACACATGATCTGAATTGTCTAGATATAGCAAGGCCTTAAGTTTAATTTTATTTGCTGCCAAAAAACAGTTTACTAGAAAATGGACATAAAAATCTAAACCAACTGTATTTGATGTACTGAATATTTTAAAAGATAAAAGAAATTAGATATTTAGAAAAGGGAAGGAGCAAATTACGTAGAAATAAGTGGAATTACTGAGAACAAGACATGTAAAATAATGTTCAGGAGATAGTATGAGGTTTGAAGGAAGACAGGAATTGAGCAATTTGTATAAAGTTGGACTGATGATAATTATAAAGAAAGACTATGCCTGACCTGCATATCTTTCTAAGTATAAATAGCAGATAACAACTCTTCTGTTAGCCTTATTTTACAGCTGCAAATGCATAATAATCCAGGTTTTCTCAGTTTTACATCTCTCTAATTCAATAATACTTGAGTCACAGGCAACAAACTGTAGGCTGAATCCAGTGGAAATCTGTGGAGTCTGATGGCAGAAAGACTGGTGTTCAGCACAAGTAACAAAAAACTAGGAAAAAAAAAAACAAACTGGCAAGGAAATTTGCCTCACTAACCACAAGTAAAGGGGATTGATGAATCAACTACACCTCTAAAGTAATTCAGAATTTTTAGCAGCCTACCAATACACCTGAGCCAACAAAAAAATCCAGTATGAGACATGCACACATCTGTACAGCATCCAACTTGCAGTTCCATAATATTGGTATGATTTTTGCCTGCTGCCCTTCTCCACCTTATGAACAAAGAAATTAGGTCATTTTGAGAGTTAGTTGCTCTCCCCATCATCAAGCAACAGGCACTTCATGAATGTAAAAGAAGTGTAAGAAGGGTTCAATACTTATGTCAGCAGCTTTGTACGTAACTTTAATGAAGTATTAATTGCTGGCCTGGACTGGTACTCCTGAACTGTTACAAGAGCTTTTAGAAATTATTTGGGGACAGCGTTCCCTTATGTAGAGGGGGGATTATGAATAGAACATTTTTTTAATAAGGCTATTATTATTTTTTTTACCATGCACTTTCTACCCCCCCCCACACCCTGCTGACTGCATGTATGCTATAGTGTACATACCATACAGTTGTATGATTGCTGCCTTCCCTGACATTGAGTCAACCCTACTTAATTTTTCACAAAGCCAGGTTGTTTTTGAAACAAATTTTACCTTTAAGCCTATAGTTATCTCAGAGTTTACTTTCAGCCATAATATAAATCTCCCAGTCTTCTTTCCTAAACAACAAAACAAGATAAAAATGATTCTTCACTTTCTGGATGTACACTGGCAGTTCAGATACCACCTAGACAAAACAAAACCTTTCAGGAAAACAGACCAGCTGTTCATCTCCTTTGAAGGTAAGACGAAAGGACAACCGATGACAAAGCTGACTATTTTTAGATGGTAAACACATGCATTTGCTTTTTATTATACTCATAACACACCACTTCCAGGCCGGGTTACAGCACATTGAACAAGAACTTTGGTTTCTTTGGTGGTTTTCTGGAAAGGAGTAGACTTTAGAAGCAGAAAGTTGGTCCCTGGTACATACTTTCACAAAGCACTATAGACTAGAATTCTTTCCCAGGTCCATACTTGCTAGAACAATACTCCAGACTTGCTGGGATCATATTGCAGGGGCTCCTGCAGTTCTAAGCATTAGCCTCTTCCCTTTGTTTCTTACATAAGCTTCTGTTATCTACTCATATAGCTTAGGCTACTGCAATGAGGATTCATGAAGAGCATAGTACACTTAGTACCAGCATGTCCTGTTTATTGTGGTGACAAGGTTTAGGTCCCTAGAGCATGTAGCTTGGAGGGATTGGGATTTCTTTAGGTGTAGCATGTCCAACAGCTCTGGGTTTAACATAGCTTTATATGTTAGACAGAGATCTCCTCGGAGTAGGCGATATGCTGCAGAGTAAAACTGGAGTTTTTTGAGACGGTCCGTGTAGGGCATCTGTTTGAGGCCAGTAATCCTCTTTGTGAGGTACTTCTGTGGCCTTTCCAGCTGCTGCAGATGTCTTGTGAGGTACATTCCAAAAGGGGCGTTGTACTCTATAATGAGTCCAATGAGTGCTGAGTAGAGGGGAACAATGACCTCTTTTTTCCTGGATGAGAACCCTTTTGTGCTGAGGTGTGCCACATAGAAGGATTTCCTGATTACTGTGGTGATGTGATTATCAAAGGAGAGACTACTGTCCACCTGGGTCCCAAGGTCTCTTATCACACATTTGGCATTAAGTAGACTTCTGTTTATATGGTAGTTCATGGGTACAGAGGTTTTACCAAAGGGGATGACAATGCACTTTTTGGCCTTGAGCTTGAGGCCATGCCTCTGTCACCAGGCATCTGTCTCAGTGAGGCCCTTCTGTAGGATATTCACATCATTTGGGGACTCAACTATGGCTCCTAGTTTGCAGTCATCTGCAAACTTCATTAGCCAGAGGCCTTCTGTGTTAGCCTGTACTTCAGAGAAGTAGATACCAAACAGGAGAGGTCCCAGGACTGAACCCTGTGGTACTCCACTTGTCACTGGCTTGAAGTCAGATTTGGAGTCTGCAACTTTTACAGTGTGGGTTCTGTCAGTGAGCCAGTTGGCAACCTATCTTGTGACGTAGGGATTTATACCTAGTTTAGTGAGTTTAGCTATAATTCCAGAATGGGGGAGGGTGTCGAAAGCCTTGACGAGGTCAAGATAGACTGTGTGAACCACCTTACCCTCATCTACAGCTTTGGTGACTGCCTCAAGAGGTCGATCAGGTTCAGAAGGTATGATCTGCCTTTCACAAACCTGAACTGGGTGGGGTCCAGAGTACAGAGGTTACCAATGTCTTTGTTTATGAGTTCCATGATGATACATTCCATGGCCTTGCAGACCAGGCTCATCAGGCTAATAGGGCGATAGTTCCCAGGAGCAGTGGTGGCTCCCCCTTTGTGGAGTGGGATAACTGTTGCTGTGCGCCATTCAGTGGGCACAAAGCCTGATGTCAGACTATGATTGAACATGGTGCTTAGGTGGGGAGCCAGTTAGTTCTTTAGTTTGTGTAAAACGCAGTCTGGGATGTTGTCCGGTCCCATGGATGCTCTATTTTTGGTTTTAGAGAGTGCATAGATGTGATTACAGGGACTCTGCATTCTTCCTGTATAGATATGGACCCTTTAGGGGGTGAGAGGGAGGTAAAGTTAGCACTGAACCTATCTGCCAGGATGCTGGCAATATTAGTTGGTTCTGTAATTTTCGTGCCATTGTGCTGTAAGTCAGAGCAGATCTGGGTGTTGCCATTGAGATTTTTGACATGACTATAGAATGCTTTGTGGCAGTTTTGTTTTTGTAGCTAGCTTTGGAGGATTTTATAAGAGATTTCAGCTTCTTACTGAGGCTGACCAGGGAGCTCTTCCACTCATGGGATTTTACTCTCTTTTGCAACAGTTTCTTCCTTCTGTTGTAGAGTTTGTTTATGGCAGGGGACCACCAGATTGGCTTCCTTATTTTGGAGGATAGCATCTTGGTTCTGTTTGGGATATCACGATCCATGCACTCATGTAAGTGCTTATAGAGTGCATTTGTGTAGGATTCAGCAGTCGTAACTGTATTGTCCATCTGTATGGGTGTCACGAAGTTCACCACTTCTGTCTTAAGAAGCATGAAGTTGGCTTTGGGGAAATTTTTTACCATGGTTTCCTTAATGGTGGGTGGGGGCAGGATGCGGATATCTAGGGTGATTAGCTTATGGTTGAATCTGACCAACAAGGAGTTGACTTCAGGGATGGAACACCAGTCACTCATGTTGGTAATGACTAGGTCTAGGATATTGTTGTCCCTGGTGGGGTGGGGGTGTGGATAAGTTGATCCAGGGCATTGGAATTTATGAATTCCAGAAAGCGTTGAGAGAAGGAGTTGGTACATGAGTAGTTTTGCCAGTTAATGGTGGGGTAGTTGAAATCACCCATTATTAGGGTGTTTGGTTGAACCCCAATATTTTTCAGTATATCAAAAAAAGGGGTGTGGGAATCCTGGGGCATGGTGGTGGATCTGTAGCAAGCTACAGTTTGGATTGCAGTTTTGCCCAGAGTTAGCTGCACTTGGATAACCTCGGATGCATTATGTTGTGCAACTAGCCTGGATGTGTGGATATCCTTAATAAATATAGACACACCTCTGCCTTTGGTGTTCTGGTCCAGGTTAGAAGGCCGAAAAGTGTGGTATGAGTTATAGCCTGGTAATGCAGGGGTGCTGTCTAGACCCTCAAACCAGGTCTTAGTCACTGCACAGATATAGATGTTCTCCATTTTAAGGAGTGCCACGAGTGAGTGCAGTTTGAGATTTAGACTTCTAGCATTGAATAACATTACCCTCAGTTTTTGCTTGCCTGTTCCTGTTATGGTGGTGAATTTGTCATTTGAACCTTGCCTAAAAAAGGCACTATAGGGGTTGCAAGACCCTTAGCCAGTATCCGGAATCCCAGGGGCGACAGGTGCAGGCCATCTCTGGCAAAGCATCGTGGTCTGTCGACCATGTTGTCGCAGGTAGACAGATACTGGATCCCCTTAAAATGACACCAGAAGCTTAGCCAATTGTTGAAGTCAATCATTTTGTCCTTGTACTGCGGTAGCATTCTGGGCAATGGCAGGATGCTACTCAGGGCAAGGGTAATATCTGCCTGGGCTACAAGATCAGAGGGCACTTCCATGTCTCTTTTCATGTAGTCCAGGGAGGTATGTCTCAGGCCGTTCACACCAACATAGACAATGAAGGAGTCATATTTCTACTTGTTGTGGAGTGACCTGAGTGCATGGGTTATGTGGCAGTTCCTGGCACCTGACAGGCAGCTGACAGTAACCTTATCCTTGTTTAGCTTGGTGAGTGGGACATCAATGTGCCTGACTATAGAGTCAACTATGACTAGTGTGTTGGGTATGTTGTTTTGCCTTATGGGCTGTGGTTTATTGGCACACTGAGTCTCAGGGCTATGTGTCATTTGGGTTGTGTTGGGGGATGGAGGTTGCTTGTGTTTCTGCTTTGGAGGTCTCTGTTGCTTGAGCAGATTATTATTGAGAGCCTCCGTGAATGTTTTTGTGTTTCTATGTGTGGATTTTGGTGGTGTAGGTTTAGTGGGACTATGTGATGAGTGTGGTGTGATGCAAGTGTTTACCTTCTCCTCTTGACTGTCAAGTTCAGTCTTAGTTGGAGAGAGCTTTACCTCCAGTTTGGCTAGATAAGTGCATCTCTCACAGGTTGCGGTGTTGGCTGGTAGGAGGAGAGGGTTGTCTGTGTACATGAGGGAATTGCTACATTGCCCCAAGATGCCCAGATTCATCAGATAGACAAGAGAGAACACTGGGAGCTGACCCTTGGACATGCCTGAATAAAAAAACTACTTTCCTCTAGACAAGTGAGGAAAGTGAGTACTGTTTGTAAGCTTCTGAGCCCCCCAAGCCTTTCTGTGTTGGAGGGAAGCCTTCTAGGTTATCAGGTAGACAGGAGAGAACACAAGTACAAAAACTGTTTTCCTCTAGGTAAAGAGGAAGGTTGAATGCTGTAGTAATTTGTAGATTATTTAGTGCTAAAAAGAAGTTCTGAACAAGTGCTGAACATGAATAAGCAAATTCAAGGGCTAAAACTAAGAATCTGTACCTGGATCTTGTGGTAGATAGGCTACCTAGTCCTTACCACTCCCACTGATAAGCTAGAATGCTTACCTCCAACATAGAAAGGCTTGGGGGGCTTAGAAGCTTACAAAGAGTCCTGGCTACAGCAAATCAGTATCTGGACTAGACTAGTTACAGGAAACGTGGGAAACAAGTGCAAACTCGGGCTTTTAAACCAGAAAGTTGAAAGAGATGGAAAAACTGCCCAAACAGCCGATAAACTACAATTTCTGGGCCAGAAACCACTCTTGTGGTAGATAGGCTACCTAGTGCTTACCACTTCCACTGATAAGCTAGAAGACTTCCCTGCAACACAGAAAGGTGTGGGGGGCTCAGAAGCTTACAAACAGTCCTGGAAATAGCAAATCTGTATCTGGACTAGACTAGTTACAGGAAAGGTGGGAAACAAGTGCAAATGTGGGCTTTTAAACCAGAAAGTTGAAAGAGATGGAAAAACTGCCCAAACACCCAATAAACTATAATTTCTGGGCCAGAAACCACTCTTGTGGTAGATAGGCTACCTAGTGCTTACCACTCCCACTGATAAACTAGAAGGCTTCCTTCCAACACAGAAAGGCTTGGGGGGCTCAGAAGCTTACAAACAGTCCTGGATACATCAAATCTGTATCTGGACTAAACTAGTTACAGAAAAGGTGGGAAACAAGCGTAAACGTGGACTTTTGAACCAGAAAGTTGAAAGAGATGGAAAAACTGCCAAACAGCTAATAAACTACAATTTCTGGGCCAGAAACCACTCTTGTGGTAGATAGGCTATCTAGTGCTTACCACTCCCACTGATAAGCTAGAGGGCTTCCCTCCAACACAGAAAGGCTTGGGGGGCTCAGAAGCTTGCAAACAGTCCTGGATACAGCAAATCTATATCTGGACTACACTAGTTACAGGAAAGGTGGGAATCAAGTGCAAACGCGGGCTTTTAAACCGGAAAGTTGAAAGAGATGGAAAAACTGCCAAACGGCCAATAAACTACAATTTCTAGCCCAGAAACCACACTTGTGGTAGATAGGCTACCTAGTGCTTACCACTCCCACTGATAAGCTAGAAGGCTTCCCTCCAACGCAGAAAGGCTTGGGGGGCTCAGAAGCTTACAAACAGTCTTGGTTACAGCAAATTTGTATCTGGACTAGACTAGTTACAGGAAAGGCAGGAGACAAGCTTAGATATTTTTTTGTAAAGTGGAAAGGGAGAAAGGAGAAGCAGATGAAAATTCAAAATTAAGGACCTAAGTGGCTTGCCCTTCACAAATGTTCTCTCTGTATTAGGTAGAATGAGCTAGTGACACTAGACTGGAATAGAGCTGGGATAGAGCTGAACAGATGGGACTGGTAGGAGTGTTGGAAGTCAAAATATGATCTCACTGTACTTGGTTGAGTGAGCAAATGAAATAGACCCAGGAAGAGTGTTCAAACACAAATTTACAGGAGGGGCAGGCAATTCCAAAGCCACCAAGATTAATAACAGAACAAGAACAGGGAAGGAAGGTGGGAAACTAACTGCAGAGAGAGACAGAGAGAGAGAGAGAGAGAGAGACCACATTATTCTATGAAACAATTAAATAGAAAAATAAATAACTACAGAGAGAGAGAGAGAGAGAGAGAGAGAGACAGACCACAATATTCAATGAAACAATTAAATAGAAGAATAAAATGCAGTACAATCTTTAACACTGCAAGTTTGTACTTAACTCAGCTAGTAATGCAATTGATTGTAGGTATGTAGCAGAAGCCAAACAACTCAGATATTGAGCAGTAATAAATTCAAAGATATGTAACTAACACTTATAAATACAGAGAAACCCTCTAGGCTAAGAGTTTAATACTGAATATCAATTAAGTGAAACACAATAGCCCCCACTTACTACAGAGAGAAAGAAAGAGAGACCACAGTATTCTATGAAACAATTAAATAGAAAAATAAATAACTACAGAGAGACACAGACCACAATATTCAATTAAACAATTAAATAGACAAAAAAAATAAAATGCAGTACAGTCTTTAACACTGCAAGGTTGTACTTAACTCAGCTAGTAATGCAGTTGATTGTAGGTATGTAGCAGAAGCCAAACAACTCAGATATTTTCAATGCCACAAATTTCACTTATTTCTAAGTAATTTGCTCATTTCCTTTTCTAAATATCTAATTTCCAGTTCTTTTACCTTTTAAAATATTCAGTACTTCAAATACATTTGTTTTAGATTTTGATTTCGATTTTCTAGTAATTGTTTTTTGGCAGCAGATAGAATTAAATTTAAAGGATTTGCTATGTCTAGACAATTCAGATCATGTGTCCTAGCTGAAAAGAATAATTTCCTTAGTTAGAACCATTTGCCCCCCCCAATATTTCTGACAGAATATTCTGTAGGGAAATTTTCAAAATCTGCTAGCTCATTCCAATAAATTGTAGGGATCACCACAGCAGATCATCAGTCCGCAGATTGATTGGCAGTGGATTTTTTTCAGTGTCGAGTTGCCAGCCTGGCACCCATCCTGCACGAAAGACATACACACACACACACACACACACACACACACACACACACACACACACACACACACACACACACACACACACACCTACTGCATGTCTTTTAAACTCACTTGGCCACAGGGAGGACTTGCAGACTTTGCACAGAAGGCACTCCAGCTGAGAGTCGAACTTTAGAATCTCTTGCTGTGAGGCAACAATGCTAACCACTACACCACCACAGCCAACAGCTCATTACATTCCCAAAAAAAACTTCCTTTATAACTATCATCAGTCCAACATTACATCAACCATTGTAAAATTAGATAAATTATATTAATTCTACATATAACAATCATGTTTACACCCCACCCCAGCAGCCAAAAATCACAGCATATTAACTTAAACTTGCTTTTGTCCAGCCTTTCATCTCTTGTTATACTGTAAAGGCTATATTTCTTACAACTAAAAAGTAATTGTTTACTTCAATAGTTTTAACACATGCAACAGTCACTGAAACGATTCTCCCCACATTTAAAGTACACCTTACCACACACTATAAAACTGTCTTACTATACAATATGCACTTCTTATGATGAAATGTTGTATACAAATACTAAAAAAAGAAAAAAAATGTTTTACTTGCAGTTACTTTTTTCTTTTAGTGTCCTTCTAAAGCTTAGCAACAGAGTGGAATATATGCTTTACAGTCCACCCACAAGTTTAACAAAATCAACAAATGTCCAGTCTTTCTCAGCCACCTTTTCTTGTAAAGCCATATTTCACAAATCTACCTGTAGCAAAACATAATATTCTTGTAGGTCATCTTTTTGTTCTCACTGAAAGAAACTCCTTCATTTTGGCAACAATATCAAAAAAGACACCTCTTTGGGGTGGGGTAGGGAAATCTGAAGAATAACTTCCTCAGAGCCTGGTTCCCCCATTCTATGGAGCAGGAACTTGAGAAACACAGTCTAAGTCTATTTTGGTCTGTTCCTCATAAAAATTCTGTGTTTTTTTTTTTTTTTTTGACAAATCACTGGGATGAGTTAAGGATTAAAGTTAATAAATAATGACATGCATTTCAGTTTCAGACTTCATATTCTTCAAAAAATGCATTCTAACACAAATCCTGTTATTCTAGCAACTTTCTAAATGTGTCCCTAGTTTTGGGCCTTTGTCCCCAACATTATAACAGGCTTTGTCCAGATTACTTATGCTAAGAAATTGACAGGTACAATGTGTGTGTGTGTGTGTGTGTGTGTGTGTGTGTGTGTGTGTGTGTGTGTGTGTGTGTGTGTGTGCGTAAGAGGAAGGTAGTATACCCCTCAGCTATCCAAGTTTTTGCAGAATGTCCAGATTTTTGCCCCATATTCCTCGTAAACAGGATTGCAGCAGTTGCTAAATAGTGACAGACATTTTGAGTTTTAGGTGTCATATCCTTTAGAAAAATGCATACTAACACAAATCCTGTTATTCTAGCAATTTTATAAGTTCATCAGAGCAAAATTTATAATCTGACTGCCCCTATTTATTTTAGGATTTGTCCAGATTTCTTGCACGCTGTCCCTATTTATTTTAGGCTTTGTCCAAATTTCTTGCACTAACAGGTTGAGGGGTGTTTGTGTGTGTGTGTGTGTGTGTGTGTGTGTGTGTGTGTGTGTGTGTGTGTGTGTGTGTGTGTGTGTGTGTGTGTGTGTGTGTGTGTGTGTATATAGCCAGCCTTAAGCATAGGCCAACTAGGCAGCCACCTAGGGTGCCACTCTAGCAGGGGCCCTTTTCCAGTATTTATTTAGTGTAGGTAAACTAGGATGGGGGCACCGGGTGGTGTTGTGGGGGTGTATGGAGCCTTTTTGCCTAGGGCATCAGTTGACCTAAGGCCACTTGTGTGTGTATGTGTGTATGTGTGTGTGTGTGTGTGTGTGTGTGTGTGTGTGTGTGTGTGTGTGTGTGTGTGTGTGTGAGAGAGAGAGAGAGAGAGAGAGAGAGAATGAAATGTCCTAGTTAGAGTTAGCAGGTGGAATTTATTTTCAAGTGCATTTTCAAGGAATTGTGAGCTTCAAGGGAAGTGAAGTTTACTGCTGCTCTTGCTAAGTCTGCTTAAAATGTGCAACTGTTTTGTTTAGCAAACGGTATCACTATTTTGGTATAAAATTTTAAAGCAGTGTTAGTAGCACAGCAGGTAGCATACTTGCATCTTGATGTAAAGGGCTGTAGGACTCCCACAGCATGTTGCATTTAAGGGAGTGGAGTGCTGCTGTCCTAAGTATGTCCTCCTTTGGATAAGATGCCTAGTAACTATGAATATGTTTTTCAGCTTTTCACCAATTTTCTATTGCAATATACCAGCTTATCATTTCTTTTAATGTAACATAAGCAATTTATTCTTTAAGGACAGCAGGCACTGAATTTGTAGATGAAACACTCTGAAATATAAGTTGTTTTCTAGCAACAATCTCTTCATGTGTTTCAAATCTTTTCAATGTGGAATTATTCAGATGACTTACTTATGCACAGATTGTGCATATTGACTGATACTGGTGGATTGTAATGACAGAAGTTTGAGTGGCTTTTTATGGTTGAAATTTTCTGAACTGGGCAGTTTGGCATTACTGGTTCATATGTTTTGTTTCATTGCTTACTGGAAAAATGTTCAAACTATAAATTTAAAACACACTGTAACAAGTGGTGCTGTATTATAAAAGGGATATAATTCAGTTATTATATATTTATTATTATTTATTAATATATAATTTATTATTATATATTATAATTAATACAATCATGAAGGTGAATCACACTACTTTTGCATGGTCCTAAAAATGTGTGCAAGGGGGCCTATGATTTGAAAACAGCCCAAAGGTAAACTTAACCTGCTACTGTCCAGATGCATTTTCTTTGAATGTGGGTTTCCAGGGGTGGCTCTTGCTATAGGACTGCGGGACTGCAGCCCCTCCACCTGTAAAATGGGTCCCCCACCTGTAAAAGTCAATTAAATAAATTCCCCATTCCCCGAACATATTAAAATAAAAAATTCTCAGACTCCGCACATGCGTGCTTAGTTTCTGACTGCTGTGTTAGGCAGACCAGATCTCCAAGCATGCATGCTCAGGCATTCCAAGCTCCAGACTGTCCTGTTAGGCAGTCCAGATACCCTTCCACCCAGAGGACTGTGCGGTGACGACCACACAAACCGGAAGGTTACCGGACTGCATCGCCCGCAGGCCGGACCAACAGCAGGAGGCTCCAGCCTCCTCACATCTCACGGGAGAACCAAAGGCATGTGCAGGTTATGGAGGACATCTCGCGGGAGACCCAACAGCATGCATGGGCTATGGAGGACCGATCTGGCTGCAGGATCTCTGTGGAGGACGGACATAGCACACTACAGAGGAGCTGGGCCATAAAACCAGAAGGTCACTGGACTGTATCGCCTGTAGGCTGGACCAACAGCAGGTGGCTCCAGCCTCCTCACATCTTGCGGGAGACCCAACAGCATACGTAGGTTATGGAGGACATCTCACAGGAGACCCAACAGCATGCACGGGTTATGGAGGACTTATCGGGCTGCAGGATCACTGTGGAGAATGGACGTAGTACACTACAGAGGAGCTGGGCCATTATGGAGTGTGTGTGTGTGTGTGTGTGTGTGTGTGTGTGTGTGTGTGTGTGTGTGTGTGTGTGTGTAATGCCCCAGTAGCTTCATGGTGGTGGGTAGAGAATAAGGCTTGAACCCTGTACCTTGGGCCCAAGTGACAAGAGCCTGAATTCCCTACCCACCACCATTTGTAAAACATTTGCAGATTTTTGCCTCATATTTGTTCTTTTCCTCATAAAATCTGTGGTTTCTGTATTTTTGTTACTTTACTTAACACAGCCAGTAGTGCAGTGGTAGCAGTGTTGCCTGATAGCTACGGGTTGTCTGGTTTGATTCTTGACTGGGGTGACTTCTGTGTGGAGTCTGCATGTCCTCCCTGTGTTTGTGAGGGTTTGCTCTGGTGTCCTCAGTGGGTATTTGTCCCTATTTTTTGGACTGTATTCCCCCATTATTGGCTTCGTCCAGGTTTGTGTGCCAAGTTGAGAGCTATGGTGATAACTGAACTCACTGAATATGTTTGGGGGCTGTATTCCCCCATTATTGGCTTTGTTCAGGTGTTTTGTGCTAAGATGTTGACAGCTATGGTGAGAACTGAATTCACTAAATGGTAGCCATTTAAGTTTCAATCTTCCTTTCTTTCATAAAAATAGATGATTTGGCATAGTGGTATGTTGCTCTGGCTGTTTTGCACAGGGTCCTGGGTTCAATACTTGGCAGTGAAATGTATGGTAGTAACACAGCCTTTTATTCTAGCAACTTTCCAACATTATACAAGCAATGTTTAAATTGTGTCCCTGGTTTTTGGGCTTTTGTCCCCCCCCCCCCAAATACATTTTGGCTTTTTCCATATTTCTTGTGCTGCAAAGTTCAGAGATACAGCTGAGTGTTGAGTAGGTTTTACAAGGAGCTGAGAGCTGCAGGGGAACAAATGTTTAGTGCTGCCTATGCCGAGTCTGCTTACGTTGTAAATAGCACAACAAGTAGTGTACTTCTTTTGATGCAGAAGGCTGTGGGTTCTACTCCCACAGTAGGTAGATCCATTGCTGATACTGTACCCTGTTGTAAAGGGGATGGATCCTGCAGTTCTCTTTGGCGAAGATACCTAGTAACTATGAACCTGTTATCAGTTTGCCATCCATTCCCTATTGTGATATTACTAGCATTATCATTTTTTTAATGCAACATAGGCAATTTATTTCTCAAGGGCAACAGGCACTTTATTTGTAGATGAAACAATGACATATAAAGTTGTTTGCTAGCAGTAACCTCTTTCATTAGTTAACATATTTCTTTAATGTGGAATTATTTAGATGACTTTTACTTCTTTAGAGATCGTGCATATTTACTGATACTGGTGGACTGTAGAAGTTTGAGTAGACTTTTATGATGGAAATGTTCTGAATTGGGCAGTTTTGTCATTATTGGTGCATGCATTTTGTTTCATTGTTTACTGGAAAAATGTTCAAAACAATAAATTTAAAATGCCCTCTTAACAACTGTACTGTATTGTACAAGGAATATAATTTAATACAGTCAGGAAGGTGTATCAAAGAGCATGTGTATGTTTCGTGTTCAAGGGGCCTATGATTTGAAAACAGGCCAAAATTAATCTTTATCTGCCACTGGCAAAATGTATTTTCTTTGAATGTGGGTTTCAATGCTGTTTCAATGAATGTGAGTTTCAAGGGCATATAAGTTTTAATGCTAAGTCTATTTTCATTGCAAGACTGCATTGCTTTGTTTAGCAGATATCTATTAGGGTTTATGCTGTAAAATATAAAATAAAACTTTCAAATGAAATCCATATCATCGCAGAAGTAAAGCAGTATGCACATTACAGTGTTTATGGCAAATGGGGCGAAATAACCAAGGAATGGGACATTGGAATGGCTGCAGGGGGGACGCTCCATTCGACCATGATTTTGTGAGGGGGGGGCAGCAAACTCAGACAGCTCTGGCTGAACTATACCTCTCAACTGTCCAGAATTTTGCAGAATGAATAGATTTTTGCTTCTTATTTTTGGTTTATTCCTCATAAAATTTGTGGTTTTCTTGTCAAATCATTTAGGAATGAAGTCACTAAATAATGGCAGACATTTGAGTTTCAGATTTCATACCCTTCAAAAATTCATACTAATGCAAGACCTACTACTATTCTATTATCTTTCTAAGTTTATAAGAGCAATACTTAAAAACTGTCTTTATTTTTGGGCCTGTGTCCCACTTCTATGTATGGCTTTGTCCAGATTTCTTGCTCTGAGGTTAAGAGGTATGAGTGTCAGAGCCATCACCGTCAGCCAGAGATATTTCAAACTGTGACCTACTTGTTGCACTCCACTCCCCATTGTAGTGGCTCTGGATGTGTCCAAGCAAGGCAAGGAGCAGTTATGCAGTGTAAGTGTTCAGAGTATTCCCCCATCCAAAGTAGACCACAAGTATGACCGTGGCTTTTCATCTGTCCTTGATTTTGCAGAATGTTCTGGTTTTCTGTCATATTTTTATACTGTTGATTTATGCTTCTTATTATTCAGAAAATGCATGCTGTTGCAGTGCCCTGTTGCTCTGTATTAAAGTAGCAATGTTTTAATGACCATCAGGTAAGCTTGTCAGAGATTGTAAGATGCAAGTAAGCTTTAATAAGCATACTGTTAAAGAATTACCAACACTAAAAGCCTTTTCGTTGTTGCCATGCAGAGAATATTTACATAACTAGATAACGTATAAGCCTTAGGTATTGAAATGCATATGACAGTATTTGTAGTAAAGGACAGGATTACAGTATTTTCAGAAGCTCATTACATTTGTTGGAGACTTGCAGTTATCTTTGCAGGCTTTACCTGTAAACTAAACAGAATGCCAATCTATCATGTGTGGTCCATAACTTGTGCAGTAATCCTTTAAGCAATTTATCTTGAGCTTGTTTCTTGTTCGCTGTTCATTTTTTACTTTGATCATGTGTTCTCCATGAAACAAGTAGATAGTTGTTGTCAGGCAGCAGGTCTTTTTTGGGTAAGAAACATTTTTACAAGTGGGGGTATCACAGAGATTGCTACTTTCAGCATTTTACTTGGTAATTTTATAAAGCTGAATATAAATTATAATTAGAACTGTAGTGCAAGGAGAAGTGGTTTGAGTTGAGTGCTGCTTGTTTTTTTTTATACTTGATTTTGACTGGCATTACAGTAATGTATTTAAAAAGCAATTTATTTTTTCATGCCTCAGCTTTGTGTTTCCATCTAGATATTAAGTAAGTTGTCATGTAGCCAATGCATTGAAATATTTTTTTTCTTCTACACTTCATTTTGTCTTGATTGGACTGTTGTAATGATGGTTTGGCACCCAGGGCAGCGTATTTAATTAAAGTTCCAGTTGTTGTGGTTTTGAGCATAGCTCCACCCCTTTCTAGTTGGTCACAACCCTTCCCATTGGCCCCACCCATTCAGCTGTCTCCTGTAGCCCCCCCCCCTTTAATTTGAAGTCACCAGCCAGCACTGGTGGGTTTCAATGCTATTTCAGTGAATGTGAGTTTCAAAGGCAGAGAAGTTTTAATGCTAAGTCTGTTTTCATTGTAAGACTATTGCTTTGTTTAGCAAATGTCTCAGTGTTTGTGCTATAAAATTTGAAATAAAAGTTGTAAATTAAATCCAAATATCTTTAGCCATTGTAGAAGTAAAGTATAAAACAGTATGCATACTGAAAGTTTTGAAAAGTGTTTGTGGCAATTGGAAAGAAATAGCCAAGTAATGGGACACTGGAATGGTTGCATGTGTGTGTTTGTGTGGGGCAGGCTATGTGAGGGGGGGGCTGTGTGGTGGGGCTCTGGGTTTCCACTCCCCTGCAAAAAATCCTGCGGGGGTCCCTTGAGCCCAGGTCCACGTTTCTACTAAAAACGTGCCTGGCAAACATATAGTGAAGCTTTGAAATAATGCTCTTCCCTCCTAACTACAAATTCAAGGTCTGAGGTAAATTTTTTTCAGTAACAATCCTTTCCTCCCAGCAGCAAATGTTGACAGAAAAGTTAATTTTTCCACACACAGAAAATAAATGGTGAAAATGGAAGACATATTCCTGAATGCAGTAATCTGCTCAACAGTGAGAAACACTAGCTGTATTTTGACCCAAAAAAGCTGTAGCAAATAATACCCAAAGAAACCTAAAGGTATTACTTCTCAATGCTAAGAGCCTAACCAAGAAACTCCACACCCTGTAAGCTCTCCTCACTCTGGAGATTATAGACATCTGTGCTGTTATTAGGACATGGTTTAAATCTGCAGAAAGTGCTCCAGCAGTGCAAGCCTTCAGTACCTTCCACATACTAAGACCATCAGCTGCACAGACAGGAACAAAAGGTGGAGGAGTCTCAGTCTATATTAACAACAAGTAACTTTTGTTGGTTAAACTAGACAATGCCCTGGAATTTATCCATGTGCAAATCACCATAGACATACCATATCCTAGCAAACTATAGGTCAACCTCTATGCTCATAGCATCTCGTAGCTTGTACCTAGACCTAAAGGAGACACCTGCCATTAAACCAAATACCCTATTCATGGGAGGATTTAACTACATGTAATCAAAATGTGCAGAAAAAAAGGAAAAATATAATAGAGCATAACACAGATGCCAAGAATAAAAATCAATATTTATTTCAATAAAGAACAAACCCAGTTAAGCACCTTCATCCTTAACATCAATCAGAAGTTCATCAGAACTAGGTAAAATTATGTGACCAGCACTTAAATACTTTACATCAAAACATTCAATTAAATATTAAAGGAAAAAAGACTCTAGACATAAGTGCTACACACAATCCATTGAAATAATACACAAAATCTTGATGTCAAAAAAAGCACAAAAAATGTATAAACAGAAAAAAATACAAAATTATTTTTTGCCACAGTAATATCTACTTATTTAATTACATAAAAGCACCTTATGGCGGCGTGGCCAAGATGCTGACTGAGTAACAGCAGCTTTCAACTCTGCTACAGTTTCACCTTTTCTGACAGGAAATTTAACTTTTTAATTATTCCTTATACTTTTTTTGAACAAAAAACAATACATAGTAATATCTAGTAAAGGAATACAAAATAAAAGAGCAGTTTAAATTTCAGTTTCCTGCTGAAATATCTCCTGGAAGTTCTCTGTCTTCAAATTCAACATTAGCCACACAAAATGAACTACTCAGGATTCTTCATTAAGGAAGGATATACAGTTTGTTCTTACCAATCTACAGGAGATCTCACTTAAAATAGATAAAATGGACAACAAAACTGAGAACTTCAAATCAAAGAAAACACTTAAAGACAAATGGAACAACTACACAAAACATTAAATAAAAAAAAAAAAAAAAAAAAAACCAGATATCAGGGATAGCAGATGCCATGAATGATTTTGAAGGACGACTGACAGAGGGTGAACATAATCTGGAATTTTTACTAAAATAAATCACCTTGTTGCTGGAAAAGATTGAAGACTTAGAAAATAGATCCCACAGGAACATTAGTATTTTTGGACTACCTGAAGGAATAGAAAATGACAACATGACAAACTTCCTAACCACCTGGATTCTTAAAACCCTTGATCTCCCAGAAGGTTTGTCTTTTGGAATTGAATGAGCCCATAGATCCTTATCAAAAATAACATCTCTTTCAAAGAAATCAAGTCCAAGATCCACAATTGTAAGATTTTTTTCAAGACAAGATAAAGACTTGAATCTAAAGACAGCTTGGGCAAAGTCTCCCATCAAATTCCAGGATCAAATAATAAAGTGTGATAATGACTACTCAGCTGCAGTAATGTCCAGAAGGAAAACATTTTCCCTTTAATAAAAGAACTGAAAAAGTGTTAGATCAAAGTACACCTGCTCTTCCCAGCTAGACTGAAAATGTTTCTCAAAGATGAAACAAAAATATTTGAAGACATAGACAATGTTATAACATACTTAAAAATGAAAGAGGTTCTAGATAAAACAGAAGAAATGGAATAGAATAATAACACATTAAAGAGACAAACAGAAAGGAATTATTGGAAAACCAGTGAAAAAAAGAAGTTAACAGAAAAATGATTTAACCTGTTTATTGCTTTCAGCTAAACATCAAATAAAAAACAGTGCTCTTCTGTTAACAAAGTCTTACAAGTAAAATTTCATAAAGAAAACAAGAACCTCTGATTCAGTACCTATTAACATCATATATAAGGTAATTTTACTTAATTAATATGTATCCTCATAACTTCATATGCATATGATACAATCTATTTATACATTCTTACAGTCTAATGCCACTAGTAATATTTATCTGATAATCTAAAAAGCAAAAGCTTCCTCATTTTTATAAAAACATTTTACAAATCTGGATTTATAAGCACATAATAAAATTATTAATGCCACAGTTCATTTGAAGTAATGTCATTAGTTCTTATAGAGAAATTCTGTTTAATGTTTGTGTAAGTTTAAACAATATGTCCTTTACTTTGTGTCTTATTATCGTTCAGTTAGTTTGGATTTTTTACTTATAAAATCATGATATTCAGGTCAATAACCTTTTTGAGACATTGATAATAACTGTATATGAATTACAATATATAGATGCAGAAGTGGATAGAGAACATTTTTGGGGGTGAAACTGCATGCAATGGCTAGTGGCGCATAATCTGATGTTTGTTCTATTGCTCCATTGAAGTTCTGAGAATGCCCTTGCAGCTGTTAAACACGGGTCAGGTTTGAGTATGTATTTTAAATGCATTACGAGTGTACAATTGGACTTGAACATTGTGATGTACTATTTAGTAGCTTTTAGGGCTTTAGAATTCTGAAATGCTGCATCCGGATTTGTGACTGGCTTGTTTCCTTCAAAAGAGAGAAAAGCCACATGAGATAGTTAAATTTAACCCTTACCTTAGTAGTTTGACAATCTCGTAATTCCCACCACAGTCAAGAGGTAATAGCCTCATTCATCAAGTAAAATCTTGCCCACTAAAAGTATAGCGATGGAAGTGGTAACCTGGTATTAAACCGGAATCTCCTATGGTTACCACAGAAACCTTCCCACATCTTATACACTAGAATGATCGCAAGAGATGTTATAACATGAAGAAAAAGCATTTAAACTCTATAAAAAACAAAATTAACCATTTTACGTTGTTATTAGTGTATAATTCAACTGTTCCCTTTTATATGTTGACCCGATAGGTAAAAGAAAATAAAAAAAGGGGAAAAAAGACACAGAAACCGATCTTTTTCAGAAGAAGCCTGATAATATCTTACATTCCAGATTAATAAAAGTAATAGTAACTCACATGAGATGTTCAGACATGTTAAGAAAGTACAATAAACATGTGACTGCATATAGGATAATGTCCTAAATATGTTTTATAATTTATTTTGCTTACACCATGGCTGGCTTATAAAAAAACAATATAAACAGAATCATTGGTATCAATCAATTTAGAAATACATGTGTAACAAAAAACAGTTGCAAAGGTGTAGTGACTGTTATATTGCTGTTTGTAAATTATGTTTTAATTTTTTTGTGTTAAATGTTACCTTGAACATTTTCTTTAAGCAAAAAGCCATAACTGGCATGTTTTACATGTATTAGTTCAAAAATAGGATTTATAGTGAAACAGAGTTTGTTTATTCTTGACTGACTTACTTATTCCTTTCCATAATATAATAAAAAATAGTGGGTCACTCGCAAAACATTAGAAACACTATGGATAGAATGCTTCTTTTATTTTTCGATATCAAATAGCCTAAAAGTTTACACAATTATATTGGATGACAAAAACTTCAAAAGGATGCTGGTTCTATTCCCATGTTGGGAACATGGTTTATGTTTATATATGCATAGTGATCCTAATGTGAAAGAAAGTAAAGAATAGTATTATGACTAAGGAGGATACAATAGAGCACCAAAGAATACCTTGTTAAATATAACAACGACATGAGTACTATATTCTAAATAATGGTTGAGTTGATATGGCTGGAGGAAATTTGCACTTGATGTATTTAAAAGTGACTTGTTGACATGTTGTCATTAACATTACAAATTGTCAGTTATTAATATATTAATGTTATGATACAATATAACCAATAAGTGTTATATAAATAGTATTAGACTATGGCTGTTAGTTAAAGCTTCTGATTTCTTGTACAACACAATCTATTTTATTTAACATATTTATAATACTATAACTTATTAATTTTCAAAAGTGTTATGAAATAGCTGTGAAATTTGAAATCTTCTATAACATTCAACTATAAAAAGGGGAAATAAAAGGGGTTTATAAAAGAAAAAGGAAATGAAAAAGTTAAGGAATTAATGATTACCTCTTATTTATACTTTACTAGCATATGTTGAGAAGATAAGATAAATAATAATATATCCCCAGACATGTTATTATATGTACTAAAAAGTGATTTGTTGACATATTTTATTAACCTACATGATTAGTAATAAAATAAGTAGCAGACTGATGGTTAGCTCTACCTTACTTTCTATTGTATGGAAGGAAATGTTTGGATAGTACTTCTATTTGAGCAGGGAGTTTTACAATCCAGATGGGAGGGAAAATTAGAGTAATCTTGTTTTTACAGTTAAGTTCTAGTTCAATGTTCAAGGTGTCCATAAAAATTTTACATACAATTTCTGTACATATAAGTCTAGTCAATACTAACATACACATTTTCATGATACCATTGTATATAAGAGTGAATAAAAAAGTTATACATAGTAAGAATTCTACACAAAGTAATCTTAATCTCATTGATATACTGCAATGACATCTTTAAACTGTTTATCACTACATATTAATGGTTTAAATAATGGATGTAAAAGAGGGAACTTATTTAGATACTTAAGAACACACAATTCTCAGGTAATTTTTTTACAAAAGACACATTTGTTACAATCTGATATTAATAGACTTAATCCCAAATTGTATACTGTATTAGCAAGTTCATACTATACACAAAAAAAGGAGCAACAATACTATGGAAAAATACCATTTCTACACCTAAAATGATTAATACTTATTGTTTGTTTGTGTCTTTCGGTTTTCCCGGTTAGGGGTCGCCACAGCGGAACTCCGGTCCGCTAATGATTGGCAGTTGATTTTTATGTACCGGCTTGCCAGGCCTGATGCACAACCTTCAACGAAGGTACACCCATTCATGCATGTCTCCACGCAGAAGACTTTCTAGCTGAGAATCGAACCGGACAGCGTCTTACTGTGAGGCGAAAATGATTAATACTTATAAGGATGATAAAGGATTAAAGTGTTCAGTGTCATTGGAAATTAATAAAACATACTACACATTCATTAATTTATACTGGTTTCCTGGGCTAGGAGTAAAAACTGTAAAGAAACAAATGGAACAAATCATAAATCAATCAAAAGGAAGTCTTATAATTGCAGGAGATTTCAATTGCATAGCAAAAGAGGAAGACTCAAACTCCACAAAAAAAAAAGAAAACTCTCTCTATCTGCTAAAGAACTTAAAAAAATGTATTGACTTAATACAACTTAAGGACATTCAGGATTATGCAATCCCAGGATTCACTCTTTTTTACACATTATTCCCATTGACATGCAGACATGGAACACAAGTGAGAACTGACAGAATATATATATATATATATATATATATATATATATATATATATATATATATATATATATATATAGATAGATATAGATAGATATCTTTAGACTTAAAAAATAACTTGGCTAGGGTAAAGACTATAACCTGTCCCCTTTATGACCATAACGCAATAACCTGTCACCTTATTTTAAAACAAAACTCTAGAAATTTAATAAGATGAATACCTGCATATATTTAAATAATTTCTACAAAAAGAGATTGGAATCTATCTAAATTCTAATAAAACTCAGGATACTTCCAAGATATTCATCTGGGATGCATTCAAAGTATATCTATCTATATATATATATATATATATATATATATATATATATATATATATATATATATAAAAAGAACTGCGGTGGTGGTGCTGCGGTAGCATTGTCACCTCATAGCAAGACGTTGTCCCATTCGATTCTCAGCTAGAGCGTCTTCTGTGTGGAGGCATACGTGAATGGGGCGTGCCTTCGTTGAAGGTTGTGCATCAGGGCTGGTAACCCGGTACGTAAAAATCCACTACAAATCATTAGCGGACCGGAGTTCGGCTGTGGTGAGCCCTAACTGGGAAAAGCCAAAAGACAAAAACATATATATATATATATATATATATATATATATATATATATAGCAGAAGTATATCTTGATATGCTTATAAGAAAAAAACAATAGGAGAAATATCTAATAGAACTACAAGAAAACATAGATAAACTTTAACTAGAGAATCAAAATACAAATCCAGATAAATTGCAACAAATAAATGAAGTAAAAAGTAAGTATTTGGAGTCTGTAAATCATAAAACAAAGATAAACCTAGAAAGAATGAAAATCATTAATCACTCAGTTAACCCAAAATATATACATAAACTATATATGAGAACTAAAATATATAACAGGTCTAATAATATTAAAGAAATATTTTCACCTTCCAAAAATAAGAAAGTCTCAGACCTAGAGGATATATTAAAAGAGTTTAAGGACTATTTCACAAAAATAAATGAGGATAGCAAATTAAGACATTCAAATGAAATAATTTCTAAGAAAATACAATAATAAAAAATTAAATACTGACCAGATAAAAATCATAGATAAACCTATATCAATTACTGAATTAAAATCACATATTAAAAAACTAAAATTAAATAAAGCCCCTGGAAATGATGGTATTATCTTTGTATTCTATAAATCAATGATTAATTAGTTTCTGAATATATTACTTGAAGTTTTCAATATGATTAAGAATTTAGAAGCAGTTCCCCCTCTTGGGGTTACTCTCTACTCACTCCAATATTAAAGGCAGATAAGGACCCAATAAAATGCTCATCTTACAGACCAATTTCATTGTTGAATGTTGATTATAAGTTATTTATGGCTATACATACAGATAGATTAAAACAATTTTTTCCTTCCTTAATAAATAATGATCAGACAGGCTTTATTTTGCATAGAAACGTATATGATAATATAAAGAGAATAATGTCATTAATTGATTTATCCAACAACACAAAAGAAAATTTAACAATTGTAAGTCTTGATATTAATTGTGCCTTTGATTCTGTAAATTGGAAATATATTTCATTAGTACTAGAAGAAAGCAATTTTTCAAATAAATTTATGCAGCTCATTAATCTATTATATATTAATTCACAAACATATATAAAATAGATCCATTTACAAAAGACCCAATAAAGTTAGCAAAAGGCACTAAACAAGGTTGTCCTCTCTCACCATTACTATTTACCCTGGTTATCGAACCTTTTGCCAACCTTATAAGATCACATACTGATATTAAAGGTGGATCAAATAATAAAGAGTTAATAATTAAAATTCAGTTATTTGCTGATGATATTCTTTTGACTTTGAAAGATTGTGATAAATCCCTCATATCACGTTTTACTCTAATTGAAGTCTTTCAAAGAAAATCTGGCCTCACCTTCAATGAAAATAAGACAGACATTCTACCTATAAACTATGATAACAATAATATACAAGAAACCTTTAAGAAATATATAGTAAAAGAAAGACAGTAAAATATCTAGGAGTAACTATTGCAGAAAACATTAAAGAGATAATAGATATCAATTATGAGTCTAGTTTAGAAAGTATTGACTCACTTATAAGTAATTGGAATAAGTATTTCTTTACTATGGATGAAAGACTTTCTATTATTAAAATGATTATACTCCCAAAAAGTTTATATATAGTACAATCTCTCTCTTTACCTAACCACCCAAATCCATTATAAAAAAATTTAACTCAATAATACTAAATTTCTTATGGTTTCCTAGTAAATCAAGGATAGCACTAAATAATCATCTCAGATACTGGTCAAATGGGGTATTAGTTTTACAGATATTGAACTATACTCAATCGCTTCAATCACTAAAACAATAATTTTATGGTCAAATCCTTATTATAATTCTAAATGGAAATCAATTCTTGGACATTTTTTAACTCAATCCACATTTTTGATACATCCTAATATGCTTATATCTTCCCATAACTCCTTGTACTGGTTATTAAAAGAAGAATTTATAAACAGCTCTAACCATAAAACCAACTCTGACATAATTAATATAACAATAAAAACATTTAGAACATTCTTACTCAAGAATCCATCTTATAAGGCGTGATTGTTTCTTATTTTTCCAATAGCCTACACACAAAATAACATGTGTTGGTTATGAAAAGTTTTAAAGATAATAATTTAATTTATTGGTCTCAATTGACACATAAAGAGAACACGTTATCATCCTTATATGTACTTGACAAATATAATTCGGAGAAAGAATAATGTTTACATGTCCAAAACTGTGTACAATATGTTGAAAAAAGAATAGAAATTATGCAACCTAGAGTTAAAAAATGTATTCCAAAATACTTTGAACATTTATTAATATTTATACTCCAAAAAATAGAAAGTAATTTATTGTGTAAAATATTTAAAAAAATAAGAACAGCAACACAATTTATTAAAAAATTGTATTGGAATTCCCAAGTGAAGAAAATAAACAATTAATATTAAAATCATCCAATTTAACAGCATCATCACTTAAATGGAAACTGTTCACCTGGAAATACATGCATAGATTATTTTATACACCACATAAAATAGAAATCATATCTAAAACCAGAAGTACTTGCTAGAGATGTAAATCAGATAAGAAAGCTAATTGGGAACATGTATTTTTTGAATGTATTAAAATTAAAACATTCTGGAAAGAAATTGACAATTTTTTACAAACTCATTTCTCTGACAAATTTATATTGACCACATCTTTGATTTTCTTTAATGCTCCGATACCTGATTGTGTTGCAATGGTGAAATACCCAGTTTTATGGAGCATATTCTCATTTGCAAGGAAGGTAATAACAAATAACTGGAAGAGTGGCATTGTTCCCTCTTTTAAAGAATTCAGAAACATTGCTTTGGAAATTAACCATTTGAAGATCATTATTATAAGAACAAGATCAACAAGAATCACTTCCTCATATAAATCATGGAAAGGACTATTTGAACTTCTAAATATGCAATGACTGACTTATGGTATCAACTGAATAAACAGTTCTATGTAATTAGTAGTTGTTAGACACCCTTTGTAAATAGTTGTTTTGTTAGTTAACGTGTTTTTCTTTGCTATTCTCTTACAGTAAAGGAATTCATTCATATTTTACTCTGTGTGATATTAATCTAACTTTTAATTGTTATTGAGAAGCTTTTGTTTATATTTATTTGAAACTCTAATAAAAAATGTATTAAAAGAAAAACAAAAGCACCTTATAACCTAGCCAATTTCATTTTGAGAACAGGAGTAATTGTTAAAACACCATTAATCCCAGGAGAATTATATGCATTAAGGTGAAATTGCCACAAAAGTACTTTGTACTTTAGAAACTACCCATCTACAGACATGGAAACATACAGTGCCTCATACTCACATGCAGAATGATTCCTAGACTTTATTAACACAAATACCCTTGACCACCAGAGGTTTAAACATACTGTACCTCATACTCACCAATATGGGAGAGTGCTATACCCTCCAGTGTCACGTCCTCACTGATAAGTTCAAACCACAAAGCCTTCTCCTTTGAAATAAAAATCAACTTGGTAATCCTATCAAACCCGTTAACAGTTAGAAACTATTTTTCAAAGCAAACTACATTCTATGAAGCGATAGCGTGTCAAAATTCAGTGCCTTTCCCAACCCCCAGTTCACATTAACTTATACAGAATTGGTCCTAGATACACTTTACAACCATGTAAATGGCCATATAGAGGCTGCTGTACTTACTAGAAATAAACCCAAACAAACTCTAAAAAGAAACCACACTGGTGGAATTCTAACTTTAATAGGGTATATAACAAAAGGTAAAAAAGTCATGGCTAAAATCAGGTAGAGCAACTCCCATAATGATAAAAGCTCTCTAATTAAAGTAAACAGGAAACTAAGATGACAAATTATGTTAAACAGGGCCACGTATGAGGTCAAAATAACCTCACAGGCTAAAGACAACCACAAGGCATTATTCACCTATTTGCAACCTCAAAGGTAGCATACATCAATGTGGCAAACTGGTGGTCAATGGTGCCACCTTCACTGAGGAGAGCAACATTGCAAATTTGCTGGCTGATAAAATCAGCTCAAACCTCACCTCCCACTACCCCAGCTTCCCCCCATGAAATACCTTCTAGCATAATCCCCCAACTATTAACAAGGATCTGGTCCTAGCAGTGCTGTCTAAGGCCAAAACACAGACTCAATGGGCCCCGAAAATATCCCAGGATGCCTCCTAAATAGCTTGAAACTTGAGCTATCAGGACCACTTCAGTCAATTTTCAACTATAGCTGCAAAACAGGCTTTATACCACAGAGATGGAGGATTGCAACAGCTATTCCTCTTCACAAGGATGAACCATCAACCAACTGTGGAAACTACAGACCTATTAGTTTGACTAGTCTAATACACAAAGCCATGGAAGGAATTATCATCGAATGCATAGGCAACCTTCAGACACTAGACCCAACCTAGTTTGTATTTGTCAAGGGAAGGTCATGCCTACTAAACCTGGTGGACTTCTTTGAGAAGGTCACCAAAGCAGTGGATGAGGGGAAAATGATGCACACTGCCTACCTGGACCTGGCTAAGGTGTTTGATACAATACCTCACTTGGGTATAGTTGACAAACTCACTAAACTGGGCATAAAACCCTACATAACTTGCTGGATTGCCAGCTGGCACACTGACAGGGCCCAGGAAGTCAGGATTGGTGATACCACCTCTACTAAGATACTGGTCATTAGCTGGGTACTTCAGGGCTCCATGCTGGAACCACTCCTATTTGGCATCTACTTCTTGGAGGTAAAGACTAATATTAAGGGCTTTTTGCTGGCTAAGTTCGCAGATAACTGCAAATTGGGAGCTATTATAGATTCCACCCATGACACAAACATCTTACATAGACGTCTAACACAGACAAATGACTGGTGCCAAAATCACATATTAAAACTCAATGCCAAGAAATGCATTATAGTGCTTTTTAGAAAAACTGTCATCCAGGCTAATTACTCCATTGATTAGACACCCTTAAGAGTTGACCATATAGGCAGGGATCAGGGAAGATATGTAGACAGTAAATCTAGCCTTTGAGCAACATGTGGCCAAGTTTGTAAGAAAATCTTTCTATGTCACCCAATTTAAAAGTAAGGGCATGGCATCCAGGTCCAAGGAAGTCATACTGCCATCTTATTCAGCACTTATTATACCCTTCACTGAGTATAATGCCTCCTTCAGCATGTACCTGACCAGACATATGCAACAGTTGGAATGCCCACAAAGGTTCCTTACCTGGAAAATCCAAGGTCTAAACACATTATCCTGTAAGGATCACCATAAAGCCCAATGTCTATACCCTGTCTTCAACAGGTTACTGAGCGGTGATCTATGCCTAGCATACAAGGCATCCTTGGATCCAGCTCTGATGGACCTTTTACACATCCACAAAATAAACAGCATCAGAACCACTAAGTCCAAGGATTTAAATTTTAGTTATGACATATATAAGACATGTTGACAAGACAGATATATGTCTCAGGAGATCCCCATGCTCTGGAACAGGCTCCCCATCCACATGAAGCAGAGTCTATCTCCAACTCTTTTTAAGAGTAACCTTGACCAATGGATGGGAAATTGGAAATTCACCCTGGGTCTTGCCCCCATGTCTCTAATAGACAGAAGTAGAAAGTAATGCCCAAACTAACATACCACCCTCACATAATCTCTAGAAACTTCCTAACATACCCCCTCCTAATAAATGTCCATGATACATAGGGACACAACTGGATTGGATTGCTAGACTTATAAGGGCCCTAGTGGTTGTTAACCTAGTATATACCTATGAACCGATGTAGCAGACACTGCTTTTTGATGGCAAAGTTTTGAGAGTTTGGCACCCAGACCCTGACTTTATACCACTCATCTCAAGCTTTGCAGAGGTTAGGGTATTTGGAAGGTACTCTAAAGCTTTGGAAGCTGGACAGTCATTCAGTACTTGGTGAGATATGTCCCATATAGTGTATGTTAATCTAATGATAAATGTCTTAGGTTCATAGATTCATAGGTTGATACTAGGCTGTCTGCCCTAGGGCATTTACAAGCCTAGCCAGAGTGTGCTCGGCTTTCGCCACCCTTCTTAGATTAGTTGACTGTGCCTCTGTATAGTAAGTCACAGAAGATAGCCAATTTAAGGTTAGTTTACTGTGCCTCTGTCTAGCAGTGACACAGAAGAGATCCCAGGGGTAAATTTACGATCTCCCATCCAAACGTCAAGATTATTCTTGAAGAGGGTCATTGAGGGGCTCTGTCTGACATGGATTGGGATTTTGTTCCAGAGTGAGGGGAGCCTCTGGGATATGAATCTGTCCCTTCAGCATGTTCTATTTATTTCTGTGCTGAGGTTTAAGTCACTGGATCGTGTAGTTCTGATGGATTTGGATTTCTTGAGGTGGAGCATGTCCATTAATTCTGGGTTGGACATGGCTTTATACGTCAGGCACAGATTGCCTCTGAGTAGGCGGTAAGCAACTGAGTAGAGCTGGAGTTTCTTTAGCCTAACTGCGTAGGGCATCTGTTTGAGTCCCTTGATCCTCTTGGTGAGGTACTTTTGGGGTCTTTCTAGTTGTAGCAGGTGTTGGGTAAGGTACATCCCAAATGGGGCATTGTATTCAATTATGGGCCTGATGAGTGATGAGTAGAGGGGCACAATGACCTCTCTTGATCTAGATGTGAACCCCTTCGTGATAAGGTGGTCTATATAGAATGTCTTTCTAACCACTTTGGCAATGTGATTGTCAAAGGAGAGATTGCAATCTACTTGAGTCCCCAAATCCCTAATTACTTCTTCCATACTTAATGGATTACCACTTATGTGGTAATTTGTGGGCACTTTGTTTTTCCCAAAGGGGATGACTATGCACTTTTTAGCATTTAGCTTTAGGCCATGGCTCTGGCACCAGTTATCCATCTCTGTGAGACTTTTTTGGAGGATGCTTGTGTCAGCCGGCGAGTCGATTATGGTCCCCAGTTTGCAGTCATCTGCAAACTTTGTCAGCCATAGTCCTCCTGTGTTAGCCTGTACCTCAAAGAAATATATACCGAACAAGAGAGGTCCCAGGACTGAGCCTTGTGGGACGCCACTTGTAACTGGTTTAGAGTCTGACATGGCACCTGCAATTCTGACCATGTGGGTTCTATCCCTAAGCCAGTTTGCAACCCATCTTGTGACATAGGGGTTGATATTTAAGCTGGTGAACTTATTTATGATGCCTGAGTGGGGTATTGTGTCGAAGGCTTTTGCAAGGTCAAGGTAGGCTGTGTGGACTACCTTCCCTTCGTCTACGGCCTTGGTGACTGTTTCAAAGAAATTGACCAGGTTCAAGAGGCAAGATCTGCCCTTAACAAAGCCGAATTGGGTAGGATCCAGTGTTTGGAGGTTCCCAATGTCTTTGTTTATGAGTTCTATGAAGATCATAGCTTTGCAGACCAGGCTAGTTAGGCTTATAGGGCGACAGTTTCCGGGGTCCGTTGTGGCACCACCTTTATGGAGTGGGACCACTGTTGCTGTATGCCATTCTTTGGGTACATATCCTGTTGTAAGGCTGAGACTGAACAGTGATTTTAAGTGAGGGTTCAGTTCTTCTTGGAGCTCATGTAAAACGCAGCCCGGGACACCGTCCGGTCCCATTGATGCTGTGTTTTTTGCTTTGGAGAGGGCAGCTCTCACCTGTGCATCTGTTATGTCAGGGTGGCTACACTCTGTTGGGATAGTCATTTACTCATTTGGGGGGGGAGAAGTTTGCACTGAACCTGTCTGCCAGGATGTTGGCAATGTCTGTGGGTTCAGTGTATTTTTTGTCATTTTGCACTAACTCAGAGCATATCTGGGAGTTTCCACCCAGGTTTCTGACATAACTAAAGAAAGCCTTGTGATTATATTTAGTGTCTTGTGCAATTTTTCTTTCGAAGATAGCCTTAGATGATTTTATGAGGGATCGTAGTTTCTTCTAGTACTGATCAGAGTTGCAGTCCCTTTCAAGGATTTTGCTCTATCATGTAGTAGCTTCCTCCTTCTGTTGTACAGCTTATTTATGGCTGGGGTCCATCAGACAGGTCTCCTGCCTTTGGAGGAGTGTGTCTTGGTTTTATTTGGGATAGCATGATCCATGCATTCCTGTAGGTATCCATAGAATGTGTTTGTAAAGGATTCTGCGGTTTGGGCCGTATTTTCCACTGGCCCTGGTTCTTTGAAGGATTCCACCTTGGTTTTGAGAAGTGGGAAGTTTGCTTTTGAGAAGTTTTTGACCGTGGTTTCCTTTGCTGGGGGTGGGGACGGGATATGGATGTCCACAGTGATCAATTTATGGTCAGATCTTACCAATGAGGGGTATACCTCTGGTATGGAACACGAGTCCCCATGCTGGTGATGATCAGGTCCAATATGTTTTCCCCTCTTGTGGGAGTGGTGACCAGTTGTTCCATAGCATTTGAGTTTATAAATTCTAGGAACCGTTGGGCTACGGTGTTGGGGCTTGAGTAGTGCTCCCAGTCTATGTTTGGGTAGTTAAAGTCACCCAATATAATGGTGTTTGGAGAGACCTTCATATTCTCCAGTGTCTTCAGGAAAGCTGAGTAGGGTTCCTGAGTTTGGGAGGGTGGTCTGTAGCAGGCTACAAACTGGAAGGCAGTTTTGCCCACTGTTAGTTGCACATGGATGGTCTCAGATGCTTCGTACAGTGCCAATAGCCTGGAGGTATGGGTATCTTTGCAATAAATGTCTCTTGTGGTTCGGTCTGAGTTTTGGGGCCGAAAAGCATGGTATGAGGTATAGCCTGGTAGTGCTGGGGTGCTCTCGGGAGCCTTGAACCAGGTTTCTGTTACTGCACAGATATCGATATTCTCCATACTGAGGAGAGCCTCGAGTGCATGCATCTTGAGGTTTAGACTTCTGGCATTGAGCTGCATTACCCTTAGTTTCTTTTTCCTTGTGTTGTCTAAGGAGGTGGGTTTGTCTTTTGAGCCTTGCCTAAAAAAGGCACTATGGGGGTGGCAAGAGCCTTGGCCAGTATTCAAAAACCCAGGGTGACAGGTGCAAGTTGTCCCTAGCGAAGCAACATGGCTTGTCAAGCATGTCATCCCAGGCTGAGAGACACTGGATCCCCTTTGAGTGACACCAATGCTTTAGCCAATTGTTGAAATTGATCATTTTGTCTTTATAGTGTGGTATCTTTCTTGGTGAGGGTAAGATGCTACTCAAGGTCAGGGTCATACCGGCCTGGGCCACATGATCAGAGAGCTCCTCTATGTCTCTTTTCATGTAATCCAGGGAGGTACGTCTCAGGTCATTCACACCAGCATGGACAATGACAGAGTCATATTTGTACTTGCTTTGGAGTGACCTGAGTGCTTGTGTTATGTGGTGGATCCTGGCACCCAACAGGCAGCTTACAGTGACCTTCTCCTTGTTCAGCCTGGTGAGAGGGACGTCAGTGTGTCTGACAATAGAGTCACCTATTACAAGTGTATTAGGTGTGTTGTTTAGCCTTAAGGGCTGTGACTGTGTGGCACATTGACTTTGTGAACTATGTGATACGTGGGTATTGTTGTGGGGTAGCAGTTGCTTGGATGCCTGCTTTGGAGGTCTCTGTTGCTTGGGCAGATTTTTATTTAGAGCCTCCGAGTATGTTTTTGTGTGTTTATGTGTTTGGTTTGCTATTGCGATAGGTCTATGTGAGACTGGATTTGTGGTATGTGTGATTACCTTCTCCTCCAGACTGACCATGCCAGTACTATGTTGAGAGAGATCAGCCTCCAGTTTGGCTCTATAGTTGCATCTCTCACATATATTTGAGCTTGTTGGGAAGAGGAGAGGGTGATCTGTGTACATAAGGCAGTTGTAACATTGCCTAAAGATTCCCATATTCACCAGCTGGACTGGAGAGTAAACCTGAAACTGACTTTTGGACATGCCAGAATAGTATAAAGAATTACTTTTTGACTTGATCAAAAAGGACCAATAGGGAGCCAAGTACTTAAAGGGAGTATAAGAGGGTGTAGTGCTTTAGTTTATTAGTGCTTACTTATAAGACACTTATCCTAGCTACTGCTGGGTTTTAGAAGGAAAATAGAGTGCTTACGTTGAGATTTGGAACAGTTCAAAGGGAAAAAGTGAAGAGCCGACTTTGTGGAGCCAGGAATAGTTTAAACCTAATTAGCACAAAAGAGGGTTTTAAGAGAGGGGGATCAAGGAGTTTGGAATTGACCCAAAATGGCCAATAAAACTACAGTTTCTAGGCAGTAACCACTCCCACAGGGGCAGGCAGGCTGTTCAGTGTTTACCACTGCCACTGATGAACACAGAGACTTCCCTTTAGCCCAAGTAAGCAATGGCCTCCAAGAAAAATACAAATAGTTCAGAACAGCAAATCTGTAACTGAACTTTTTTTTAAATTTCAGAAAGTGGGGAAAAAAGCAAGATTTTTTGTTTTTTTGTTTTGTTTAAAGATAGCAGAGATACACAAGTAGCAACAAGTTAGAACAGTGCAATAAATGACCCCACACTTGAGTGCTAGGCCAGAGACAGGTAAAATGCAAGTTTTAAGAAAAAAACGATTTTAAAATAAGTGCAACACAGGAAATGCAGTAAACAGGCTCTAGATGTGTTCTAAATGCAGTTCCTAATACAGATATCAAGTTTAGCAAGCTGGAAAATGCCAAAAAGTAGGCGGCAATGCAGAAATCTTAACAAATAATGTGAAGAAAAATACTTAAAATTTCAAAAGTGGCTCATTTCTTCTCTCAGCATTTTCTCCTCTTGGTGGGTGCTTCACCAAAACCCAACAAGACTGAAAAGATGCCAAAACCATGAGGCAATCAGGTTTTAAGAGAGGGGGATCAAGGAGTTTGGAATTGACCCAAAATGGCCAATAAAACTACAGTTTCTAGGCAGTAACCACTCCCACAGGGGCTGGCAGGCTGTTCAGCATTTACCACTGCCACTGATGAACACAGAGACCTCCCTTTAGCCCAAGCAAGCAATGGCCTCCAAGAAACTTACAAACAGTTCAGAACAGCAAATCTGTAACTGAACTTTTTTTTAAATTTCAGAAAGTGGGAAAAAAGCAAGATTTTTTTTGTTTGTTTTTTGTTTTGTTTAAAGATAGCAAAGATACAGAAGTAGCAACAAGTTAGAACAGTGCAATAAATGACCCCACACTTGAGTGCTAGGCCAGAGACAGGTAAAATGCAAGTTTTAAGAAAAAAACTATTTTAAAATAAGTGCAACGCAGGAAATGCAGTAAACAGGCTCTAGGTGTGTTCTAAATACAGTTCCTAATATAGATATCAAGTTTAGCAAGCTGGAAAATGCCAAAAAGTAGGCGGCAATGCAGAAATCTTAACAAATAATCTGAAGAAAAATGCTTAAAATTTCAAAAGTGGCTCCTTTCTTCTCTCAGTGTTTTCTCCTCTTGGTGGGTGCTTCACCAACAGCCAACAAGTCTGAAAAGACGCCAAAACCATGAGGCAATTGGGTTTTAAGAGAGGAGGATCAAGGAGTTTGGAATTGACCCAAAATGGCCAATAAAACTACAGTTTCTAGGCAGTAACCACTCACACAGGGGCAGGCAGGCTGTTCAGTGTTTACCACTGCCACTGATGAACACAGAGACTTCCCTTTAGCCCAAGCAAGCATCTAAAAGCATCTTAAGACATCTAAAGTGGTGGATGAGAAGCCTATTTTTTCGACTAAGGTGGGTGCCAATTTAAAATTAATCCTAGAAAACAAAGGTGGTGTGGGAGATCAAAACAATAAAGATGGTACCAAACCATGTGGGCAGTGCCCTCAGTGTAGTTTTATTCTGCAGATAACTTTTGTTACCTTATCTAACAGAACTGAAACTACAGTGTTTTTAGAAAGGGAAACTGTTTTACCAAAAGAATTGTGTACCTTGCAAAATGCAACATCTGCATGGGATTTTATTTTGGTAAAACGGAGAGAGCCCTCCAATCTGGGATTTACGAACATTTATATGACATAAAAACAAGAAAGAAACAAATGCCTTGTATAGGCACAGCATGTTATGTGAAAATTGTCCTGGTTTTAAATTTGCTATTTTGGACATAGTACAAATAGACCTGAGAGGTGGGGATTGGAAGAACATTTTATGTAAAAAAGTGTTAATGTGGCAACTAAGGTTAACTGCTAACCTGCACCCTGGTTTAAATGATTTTATATCTATTATACCAGTACTGAAGGAAAAGGCAGGAAAAATATAAAGTTATAAGCACTTTAAATTAACATTTTAGTTCGTTTGGAACAATTTATTGAAATAATTTATTTATAGTGCATAAATTATTTGTATTTTCTCATGCATTTTATAATGGTGATGAAAATTAATTTTTTAGACTTGTCAATTTTAATAGTGTAAACTGATTGGTTTATTTTAGCCAATAGTAGTTGATTTTAACCTATTTAAATTCTTTTTTTCTCCTTGTATTAATTGTTCTGATGAAGTCAACTTGGATTGATGAAAGCGCTTAACAATTTGTGTTAAATAAAACTGTGTGGAGTCCGGAAAGCCTGGTGGTGCATTTTTTTGTATTAAAAGATAGGTAGTGGTTGAACAATGCTGCCTGGTGGCCTAACTGAATAAGTACAATGGTAAGCTACGAGCTTAAGAGCCACGAGAAAAAGAGCATAGGAGAATAAAGGGAAATAAAATCCCTGGTAGTCTGCTAGTGAATGCATGCAGGGTTAATATACAACAGTGGTTGGTATAGGATATATTTTTATTTTACAATAGGGTACATACACATTTAAAGTTAGTTCTTGGGGTAGCAGAGTGGTTACAGAAGCACTGCAGGATCCCCTTAGGATGAACTTTACAAAAATAGCAATAAGAATCACAAACAAAAACAATACCAGGTAGTACTTAAATGCAAGCACATTACTGGGGATTCCTATGAAGCAAGGCAGAAAAGCTAAGTCAAAAGATGGTGCCTTTCTACATCAGGTATATATATTTTTAGAATAGTATGTGATGCATTGGCTTAACAGAATGTGCTTGTGTGGAACAAAAAAAAAAAACAAACAAAAATATAGTATACTTCTAAATGTTTTGTAACAAATGGCATTAACAACAGAGACTTGTTGAGATGTCCTAAACAGTTGAAGGTACACAGATTTTCAAGCTAAAGGGGAATGGCTAACACAACAGAAAAAGTTACAACTATCATATCAATCAAAGAACATTTCCGCATACTGAGAACTGGCTTTCTCTGGACGAGTATGCCTAACACAGCAGAAAAAGTTACAAACTATCCTATCAATGAAAGAACATCTGTGAAAGAACATTTTGGCTTGCTGGTTCTCTCCAGATTGAGATAAGAATACAGACAAAGAAGGTTTTTATACAGGAAAATAATGTTTTCATCAATGACAACGTTTTGAAATATAAACATGGTTGTAAAGACTTTTATGGTGGATATTTTGTAATCCGAGCCAGCTGAGGAAATGCAGTGTGTCTGACTGTATTCTATATGTGTTATAAAGAAAATGTTTATAATCTCACAGTAGTGTTTAGTTGGCTGGTTTCAATAAATCTGTCATTATACGAATATACAGTTGTACAGTCAGTTTGTCTGTGATGGCACCTGTGTTAAATTCAATTTAACATAGTCTGTTTTCAAGGCCTGGTTGGAAGGAGTCCTGGAACAACACCTGTTTAGTTGTCTGTTTTGAAAGGAGGTGAAAAGATCTACTTGAGGTGTTCCCCACATCTGGATCAACTCCTGGAAGAACATTGTATTGAGTTTCCACTCATGAGGGTCTTTCCAGCATCTGCCACTCTGTTTTGCTCTGACAGTATGTGAGAAGCTTGAAGTGCTAACTCCCAAGCTGTCACTGCCTATCCTGTTTCTATGATCTGGTTGCTCCCCTCTCCCCATTTATGTACCACATCACTGTGGTGTGGTCTGCCACCTGGTTCCCAGCATAGTCATTCTGAGGAAGGCATCTGACCCTTTTTTGGAAAAGGTCCTCTCCTTTTGGTGTTTTCATTAGAACCTCCTACAATTTCTTCTCAGATGTCTGTCTAATGGAAGGAGGACCTGCTTTTTTATTTTGTCTCTTAAAAGGAGTCAAAAATTTAGAGAAAAAGAACTTGTGACCTGAAAAATCCTAGAAACTCCTTACATTAATTTATCTCTATTGTCCCATTGTATTTAGCACATGTGTAGCAGAAAGCCCAAATAAAGCCTCTCTATCTAGCGGGGAGTTCAGAATTTATGATTTTAGGTCTTTTGAAAACCGTTGGTTTCATACCCAGACAAATCTTCTCAAGACTGTGGCAGAAGCCCTATATATATTGTCAGTGCAATCATACACAATTTTTAAGGCATGTTTAGAAACATAAGACAAGTTAGCCACAATCTAATTCAAGTAACATCCCTTCAGGAGATTGAGAAGCAAAACATTATTTCAAACTACTGGCACATTTAAGCATAAGCTTTTACTTTTAGCACTGGTAACTGATAATTTTAAAGATTAAAGTAGAGGAAGAAAAATTTATCTTACCCAGTCTGTGCAGAAGTTTACTCTCCTTATCCCCAGGAGCTGGATTGGGAGGTAAGGCACCTGTTCACATTAGGAATAGTGGTAGAGATAGCAGCCAGGTCTGCTCTAAGATGAGAAAAAAGAAATATGTTAGCTTGAGGTTATACAATTTATCTGCCTTTCTAGGTACCAATAAATGAGAGTCAGGAGCACTGTAGGCAGCATTAAAGGCATCCTCCAAGTCTGGCAGAACAAGAAGAAATGTATGCAGTATGCAGGGTTTCTGTTCTAATAAATCATAATATGTGCAAAACTCAGGGGGGACACCCACCTGTTCCCAAGCAACAACTTTCAGTCTGGAAAACAGTCTCAGGAAAGGAAAAAGTCTGAAGAATAAAGATTCTTGGGCAATGTACCCCCTCAGGTGACACTACCCTGTCTCTGTCTAAATCAAACCCATTTTCCCAAGTACCCTTCATCCTTTTGGAATGGAGGAATAAGAAACAGCCTGAGGCACATGACATCCAGGATTAAAAGCCTGCAACAAACTTCTAGCTGCAGTAATAACATAATTTTAACCACAGAAACCATTTTCTTGTCACAATGATTAATTTTCTGTTTATTTTTTTCTAGGGGCATCTGTGGAAGAGTATGGAGAAGGGGAAAGCATATCATCCCGAGCAAGCTTTCCCTTTCCTTGGTCATTCTGAAAACATCTTCTCAGGATGTCCCCAGCACCTAAAATGGATGGTTCTCCCATGCCCACATCAGACACTGGAACAGCCAAATAGGATGTATCTGACCTCCAATCCATAATGGCCAGCAAGGCTACAACAGATGGATTTGACGATACCAGTAAGTGGTCTGAGGAGGCAGCAGTGACCACTGCAGAGTTATCTAACATTAGCTGAAGCACTGACTGAGCCAGCACTATGGGCAAGGGCTCATGCTTTGTCTGTTTTTTCTTTCTTTTTAGGTATGTTGCAAGAAGGAATACCAGAACTGGTAAAAGTATCTTTGCTGTAGCTGGGGAAGATGCCTTTTTGCTAAAAAGACACTATAAGGTGTTGGTCAGAAGGTAAGTTGTCACTTAATTCACACAAGCAGTAACATCAAGTTACACAAGCAGTATGCAAACGAGTCCTTTTTTAAACAAGAAACATCTTTATTAAATTATCACTTATGACATAGGCAATCATACATTTATATAAATGAAAACAAACCATAACGACATAAACTTAGTTGCAAGCATTATACTTCACAAACCATACTGACAATTATACATAGCTTATAATTTACCCAATCATTGTCAGTCAAACATTACATAGCTCATTCAAGTCCTGCCTTCTTTTAAATCTCATTCCTCCCCTGTATGTATTATTTCCATAATTCCCATCTTTTTGTATGTAATTTGCTCCCACCTATTTCTAAATATCCCAATTCCCAGTTGTTTTATCTCTGTAAATATATTCAATATTTCTAGTACAGTTGGTTTAGACTTTGATTTCCATTTTCTAGTAATTTTTTTTTGGCAGTCACCATAATTACACTCAACAAGGCTTTACTATGTCTAGGCAATTTCAGTTCTGTATCATAGCTCATAAAAAAAAAAATACACCAATTTGTTCATAGGCTCATAGGTAGGTACTAGGCTATTGGCCCTAGGGCCTATATAAGCCTAGCCAAAAAGGTACCCTGGCTTTTACCACCCAAGAAAATTATTTTCCTGTGCCCCTGTCGAGCAGAGCCACAGAGGTAATCCCCGGGGTGAATTTCCTATTTCCCATCCACTCATCAAGATTTTTAGTAATTTGTAGCTTATTTAGTGCTTAAAATGAGTTCTGAACAAGTGCTGAGCTCAAAGAAACAGATTTTAGTGCTAAAAAAAAACTGACTAGTTCTAAGGGAAAATCTGAAGAGCAGACTTTATGGTGCCGGGAATAGTTTAACCCTAGCTAAGTGGCGATGCATAAAGTGTTTTTTTTTTTATTTAATATAACAGTAGCAAATGAGCAAACTGATTTAAACAAATGAACCAATTAACCAATCATCATCATCATCTTCTTTCGGCTGTTCCTGTTAGGGGTCGCCACAGCGGATCATCTGTTTCCATTTCTTCCTGTCCTCTGCATCATGCTCTTTCACAACAACCGCCTGCATGCCCTCTCTCACCACATCCATAAACCTTATCCTAGGCCTTCCTCTTTTCCTCTTACCTGGCAACTCCATCCTTAACATCCTTTTCCCAATATACCCAGCATCCCTCCTCAGCACATGTCCAAACCAACGCAATCTCGCCTCTCTTGCTTTGTCTCCAAACTGTCCAACCTGAGCTGACCCTCTAATATACTGATTCCTAATCCTGTCCATCCTAGTCACACCCAGTGCAAATCTTAACATCTTTAACTCTGCCACATCCAGCTCTGACTCCTGCCTTTTTGTCAATGCTACCGTCTCCAACCCATATAACATAGCTGATCTCACTACCCTCTTGTAGACCTTCCCTTTCACTCTTATTGGTACCCGTCTGTCACAAATCACTCCTGACACTCTTCTCCACCCATTCCACCCTGCCTGTACTCTCTTCTTCACCTCTCTTCCACACTCACCATTACTCTGAACTGTTGATCCCAAGAAAATTAAACTCATCCACTTTTACCAACTCTACTCCCTGCATCCTTACCATTCCTCTACCTTCCCTCTCATTTACACACATATATTCTGTTTTAGCCCTGCTGACCTTCATTTCTCTCCTCTCTAAAGCATATCTCCACCTCTCCTAGGTCTCCTCAACCTGGTCCCTACTCTCACTACATATCACAATGTCATCTGCAAACATCATAGTCTATGGGACCTCCTGTCTATTCTCATCTGTCAACCTGTCCATCACCACTGCAAATAAGAAAGGGCTCATAGCTGATCCTTGATGTAATCCCACCTCTACCTTAAACATATCTGTCACTCCCACCGCAGTCCTCACCAATGTCACACTACCCTTGTACATATCCTGCACCACTCTTACATACTTCTCTGCCACTCCCGACTTCCTCATACAATACCACAACTCCTCTCTAGGCACCCTGTGATATGCTTTCTATAAGTCCACAAAGACACAATGCAACTCCTTCTGACCTTCTCTGTATTTCAACAACACTCTCAGAGCAAATATTGCAGCTGTAGTGCTCTTTCCTGGCATGAAACCATACTGCTGATCACTAATCATCATCTCCTTTCTTAACCTAGCTTCCACTACTCTTTCCCATAACTTCAAGCTGTGACTGATCAATTTTATCCCACTGTAGTTACTGCAGCTCTGCACATCACCCTTATTCTTAAAGATAGGTATCAAAACACTTTTTCTCCACTCCTCAGGCATCTTCTGACTTGCCAAAATTTCATTAAACAATCTGGTTAAAAATTCCACTGCCATTTCTCCTAAACACCTCCATGCTTCCAATGGTATGTCATCTGGGCCAACAGCCTTTCCATTCTTCATCCTCTTCATAGCTGTCCTTACTTCCTCCTTGCTAATCTGCTTCACTTCCTGATTCACTACCCCCACATCATCCAACCTTCTCTCTCTCTCTCTCTCATTCTGTTCATTCATCAGCCCTTCAAAGTACTCTTTCCATCTACCCAACACACTCTCCTCACTTGTGAGTACGTTTCCCTCACTGTCCTTTATCACCCTTACCTGCTGCACATCTTTCCCAGCTCTGTCCCCCTGTCTAGCCAATTGGTACAGGTCCTTTTCTCCCTCTTTAGTGTCCAATCTCTCATACAACTCTCTATATGCCTTATCCTTAGCCTTCGCCACCTCTCTCTTTGCCATGCGCCTCATCTCCTTATACTCATGTCTACTTTCTTCATCTCTTTGACAATCCCACTTCTTCTTTGCCAGCCTCTTCCTCTGTATACTCTCCTGTACTTCCTCATTCCACCACCATGTCTCCTTGTCCTCCTTCCTCTGTCCAGATGTCACACCAAGCACCTTCCTAGCAGTCTCCCTTACTAGCTCTGCTGTAGTTACCCAGCTATTCGGTAGCTCTTCATTGCCTCCCAGTGCCTGTCTTAACTCTTCCCTAAACTCCACCTCACAATCACCCTTTTTTAACTTCCACCATTTAATCTTTGGCACTGCTTTCACACTCCTCCTCTGCTTCTTGATCACCAACATCATCCTGCAGACCACCATTCTATGCTGCTTAACTACACTTTCCCCAGTCACTACAGTCTCCAATCTCCTTCAGACTGGCCCTCCTACATAGGATATAATCCACCTGTGTGCATCCTCTTCCATAAAAAGCTAAAAACTGAGCCCTGTTCCAACAGTCTTTGATCAGACGAGTTCTAACTGCAAACACCTGCCACTAGGGTGTAGGGAAACCTTCTCCAAAAAAAGATGGTCTGGATTAGTGCTCAAGTTATACAAACAAAGCTAGATTCAGCAGATCTGAATTTAGTCTATGCTACAGCAAACAAGGCGTACCAGTTTCAGAAAGAAACAGTTCAAATAAGCAGGCACAATAGGCCTGTAACCAGAAACTCACAGCTCAGAAGGGAAGAATCTACCCTCTCCTCCCACAAGAGTGCAGACCACACCTTCTTAATGTAAAATAACTGGCCCAAAGCCCAAGTGCTTAAACCAGAACTAATACACTTTTAGAATAACAGACATTAAGCCTTCAATCAGCAACTCCCAACTTAGAAGGATGTAAGCTACATGTCCTGCCACAACAGTGCAGACCACAAACCTTCTTAATGTAAAACAACTGGTCTGAAGTCCAAGTGCTTCAACCAAAGGCTTAGAATAACAGTTACAATTTAATCAGGCTACTAACAAGCAGTAATAAATGCAGCAGAATAAATGCAATTAAGTGCTTTTAAGAACAAGCAGCAAAAGCAAAATAAAGTAATTAAGTAGGAATCATCTGGTATCTCTGACAGAGTAGTTTGTAGGGAATCCTTAAAGACTGCCAACTCATTACATTCCCAGAAAATATGTTCCCAATTACCTCTTTCTCTGTATCACACCTCCAATATTTGCTGTCTACCTGAAGAAAATTTGAAGAGCAGACTTTATGGTGCCAGGAATAGTTTAACCCTAGCTAAGTGGCGATGCATAAAGTGTTATTTTTTAATATAACAGTAGCAAATGAGCAAACTGATTTAAACAAATGAACCAATTAACCAATAAAAAGCTAAAAAGTGAGCCCCGTTCCGGCAGTCTTTGATCAGACGAGTTCAAACTGCACACTCCTGCCACTAGGGTGTAGGGGAACCTTCTCCAAAAAAAGATGGTCTGGATTAGTGCTCAAGTTATACAAACAAAGCTAGATTCAGCAGGTCTGAATTTAGTCTATGCTATAGCAAACAAGGCGTACCAATTTCAGAAAGAAACAGTTCAAATAAGCAGGCATATTAGGCCTTTAACCAGAAACCCCCAGCTCAGAGGGGAAGAATCTACCCTCTACTCCCACAAGAGTGCAGACCACACCTTCTTAATGTAAAATAACTGGCCCAAAGCCCAAGTGCTTAAACCAGAACTAATACACTTTTAGAATAACAGACACTAAGCCTTCAATCAGCAACTCCCAACTTAGAAGGATGTAAGCTACCTGTCCTGCCACAACAGTGCAGACCACAAACCTTCTTAATGTAAAACAACTGGTCTGAAGTCCAAGTGCTTCAACCAAAGGCTTAGAATAATAGTTACAATTTAATCAGGCTACTAACAAGCAGTAATAAATGCAGCAGAATAAATGCAATTAAGTGCTTTTAAGAACAAGCAGCAAAAGCAAAATAAAGTAATAAAGTAGGAATCATCTGGTATCTCTGACAGAGTAGTCTGTAGGGAATCCTTAAAGTCTGCCAACTCATTACATTCCCAGAAAATATGTTCCCAATTACCTCTTTCTCTGCATCAGACCTCCAATATTTGCTGTCTACCTGAAGAAAAAATTATCTTGAGTCTACTTGGGGTATAAAAATACCTATGTAAACATTTACAAGCAAAAATTCTAAATCTTTTAGATTCATTGCATATTTGGGAGACATACATATATTCCCCATTGTTTCTGTGTGAACTGCTTACCCAGTTTCTCTTTCCCATCCCTTCTAACCTCCTCTGATTGATTCTTATAGTTATTATGCAATATTGTATATGCTCTGCTAATTATTCTTTTTTTAACAGCAACTTCTGTTCTAGATTCTACTAAAAACTCTACCAGTGCTGATCTTTTGTTTAGGATTCCCCCTATTTCTTTCTCTTTGCCTATAGATATGAATCCTTGATAGGGAAGGCAATCTCTAACCTGCAGTCCAAATAAATTATTGGTGTCTTCCCATTCTATTCCCTTTCCCGCTCTAGTTATTTGCTCCCAATACCTTGGTTCTTTTGACAGTTTTCTCCAATAAATTCCAGCCCCCTTTTGCCTATTGTCTGTATCACTAATTGCAGTCATCCCTATCAGCAGAACCTCCTTTCTCCATTTCCATGTTGGCTTAGTTCTTAGAATATTTTCTGCTACTTTATGAATACAATATTCTGTATGATTATTGTTCTTCTCTTTAAAGATCTGCATTCAAAATCACAGTCTTTCCTTGTTTCTTGAACTTCCCCATCCCTTTCCACTTTGAATTATAGATTTCTGCTTTTGCTATGTATAGGAGCCTTAACTGTGTAGCTCTGAAATACCCCTTCAAATCAGGTAATACCAATCTTCCTTGTTATATTGGAATTATCAGCTTATCCAGTTTGACTCTTCCCCTCCCAGATAAAATCCTTCAGGTCTTTATTAATTGCTATCCACAGCTTCTCCTCTAGTTGACAAAAATATACCTGACCTGTGTAAAAGACTAAAATGACAAAAACATTTTAACTGCTCATATCTTACTACGGAAGTACGGAAGAGGTAATCAGGGACCTAGGGACCCAGGTTGACAGTAACCTCTCATTTGACACTCACATTGCCAAAGTGGTTAGGAAGACCTTCTATATTGCCCACTTTATCATGAAGGGTTTCACATCTAGATCAAGAGAGGTCATTGTGCCCCTGTACTCTTCTCTTATCCGGCCAATAATTGAGTACAATGCCCCATTTGGGATTTATCTTACCCGACACCTGCAGCAGTTGGAAAGACCCCAAAGGTTCCTCACCAAGAGGATAAAGGGTCTTAAACATATGTCATATGCTGCCCGACTGAAAAAACTCCAGCTCTATTCAGTCGCATACCGCCTACTCAGAGGTGACCTGTGCCTGACGTACAAGGCCATGTCCAATCCGGAATTAATGGACATGCTCCACCTCAGAAAATCCAAATCCATCAGAGCCACGAGAGCAAGAGACTTAAACCTCAACACAGAAATAAATAGGACGTGCTGGAGGGACAGATTCATAACCCAGAGGCTCCCTACACTCTGGAACAGAATCCCAATCCATGTTAGGCAGAGCCCCTCACTAACTCTATTCAAGAGAAACCTTGACGAGTGGATGGGAGATCATAGGTTTACCCCGGGGGTCATCTCTGTGTCACTACTAGACAGAGGCACAGTAAACTAAACCCTAAATGGGCGTAGTAGTCTCATCCTAAGGGGTGGTGAAAGCCACACACACTCTGGCTAGGCTTATAAATGCCCTAGGGCAGATAGCCTAGTACGAACCTATGAACCTATGAACCTATGAACTAATCATAGCCATATAACTCAGCTTCCAATTTCTCAGTTTTTGTATTATCTTTTTTAGTCTCTTCCCACATATCCTTATCTGTTATTATGTATAAGACACCCTAGATAAGGTCACTGTCTATGCCCCAAGTGTCTCACTACTCTTACCTAGACGTATTGGAGGCACTCGGCATCCAACCAAATACCCTGTTCATGGGTGTCTTTAACTATCCTTCTGTAGACTGAGAAACATCCACTGCCTCAAAATCAGAGGCACAACACTTCTTGGACTTTATTAATATGAACACCTTGAATCATATAGTGCATGCAACAACTGGAAGATCACATATACTGGATCTAGTCCTCACCAACATGGAAGAACATTGCACCTTCCCCCCTATTTCATGTCCTCACTAGTGAGGTTAGATCACAAAGCTGTGCTCTTCAAAATAAAAATCAACTTGGAAAACCAAGCTAAACCTGTAACAGTTAGGAACTATTCTAAGGCAAACAACATCCCATTAAGTGGCAGTTTGTCAAAATTCAAGGCACCCCTTAACCCCAAGACCACAGCTACCTATACAGAATTATTCACAGAAGCCCTGTACAGACATGTAAATGGCTGCATAAAGGTGGCCGTACATGCTGGAAGGCTAAAACTAGCACCAAATCCAAACCCCACTGGTGGAAACCTCACCTCAACATTGAATCTAACAAACAAAAAAGTCACAGCCAAAATCAGAAAAAGCAACTTTCATAAAGAAAAGAGCCATCTTATTCAACTACATAAGAAATTAAGAAGTCTAAGTCTAACAAGGCCAACTATAAGGTATTGATAGTCTCTCAGGGTAAGTACAATCACAAGGCCTTCTTCAGCTACGTCTGGAACCTTAAAAGTAACACACAGCAGTGTGTTGAACTGGTGGTTAATGGTACCAACTTCATAGATCAGGGAGACATAGTGAATCTACTGGCTGATAAATTAATGTATAACTTCAACCCCCCCCCCCAGCTACGCCCTGTGAAATCCTTTCTACCATGCTCCCTCCATCTATTAGCAGGGATCAGTTTCTGGCAGTCTTGCGAAGGCCAAAAACACTGCCTCAATGGGCCTACTGAACAGCCTAAAACACAACCTATCAAGACCACTTCAGGCACTCTTCAACTACACCTTCAAAACAGGTTACGTACTAAATGACTGGAAGACCACAATGGTTATCCCCTTTCATAAGGGTGTACCATTACCTGAACCTGAGAGCCACAGACCCATCAGTCTGACAAGTCTAATATGCAAGGCCATGGAAAAAATTATCATAGAAGTGATCAACAAGGACACTGACAACCTATAGACACTGGCTCCATCCCAGTTTGGTTTTGTTATGGGAATGGCCATGCCTACTTAACATGGGTGATTTCTTTGAGAAGGTCACCAAGGCAATGGATGAAGGTAAAACAGTGCATACCTTGTACCTTGACCTGGCCAAGGCATTTGATACAATACCCCACTCAGGCATTGTTGACAGTCTCTCAGAACTATGCATAAATCCCTGCATAACTTGCTGGATTGCAGGCTGACTCACAGATAGAACCCTGGAAGTCAGGACTGGTCACCAATGGAATACCTCAGGGCTGCATGCTACACCCACTCCTGTTTGGCATCTACGTCTTGGAAGTCAAGGCTAATGTCAACTGACTTTGGCTTATCAAGTTCACAAAGATTCTCCTTCATAACACTAATATCTTACAAGAGGGTCTAACAGAAAAATGACTGGTGCTAAAGCCACAGTTTAAAACTCAGTGATAAGAAATGCATTATAGTTCCTTTAGGGAATTGTCCACCCATGTTAATTACACCTTTGATAAAACACCCCTAATAGCCGACCTGATAATTAGGGATCTGGGAACTTATGTAGAGAGTAATCTGGTCTTCAACCATCATGTAGCAAAGATAGCAAGAACATTTTTCTATGTCATCCAACTTATAGGTAAGTGTATGGCTTCTAGGTCCAAGGAAGTTAAAATACCACTCTACTCAGCCCTTATCTGACTCATCATTGAATACAATGCCCCCATTGGCATGTACCTAACCATACACTTGCAACAGTGGGAATGCCCACAAAGGTTCCTCACCAGGAGAATCCAGGGCATGAATACCCTGTTCTACATGGATTGCCTAAAGGCCCTATCTCTGTACTCAGTTTCTTATAAGCTGCTGAAATGCAGTCTATGCCTGGCTTATAAGGCATCCTCAGATCCAGCCCTAATGTGTCTTTTGCACAGCCACAAAACAAACAGCACTGGAAACATTAGATCCGAGGATATGAACTTCACTTGTGACATAAAGAGAACATGCTGGAGGGACAGATGTGTGAATCAAAAAATTGTAGTGTTATGGAATAGACTCCCCACCCACGTAAATCAGATTTTATCCCTGACCATATTCAAATAAAACAATGATCATTGGATGGGAAACTGTAAATTCAGGTGTATATTACGTCACCAAAAAACCTTTACAGCGAGCACCACATTGGTGACATGTATTCAGAGAAATTTACTTCCGCGATTCGCTGAATACTTATAGGGCATAGATGTAGTTGGCCAACTACACAATTTTACCCTTTTCTCCACTGTAGTGCGATCTTAAAGTTGGTATATTTAGTTGGGGTGTGGAGGGTACATCCCCCCACATGGGTGGGGTTTGTTTAACTAGATTTATTTCCGTTGGGTTGCGGGGCAACTATTTGTTTGCCCTTTAAGTATTCAGAGAATTGCGGAACGGAATTTTACTGAATACGCATCAATGAAGTGGTGTTTGCTGTCAAGGTTTTTCGGCTTTATAATATAGACCCATAAATCACCCCCAGTCTTGCTCCCATGTCTCTGATTGGCAGAGGCTGTCAGCATTTAAAATATTTTCCAGTTAACAGCCCCCCCCCACAAATCCCTTAGGCTTCTTCTTACTAACATACCCCCCAATAGATGGCCAATGTACTCAAGGACAAATTGGGTTGGGACGCATGGCTAGGCTTATAAGGCCTTAGCAGTTGTTAGCTAAGTAAGAACTCATGAACATATATAAAATACACTTTTAGTCATAAAAAATAGTGTAGGAGTTCCCCAAAGGGGTCTTATCTGCCTGACTGAAAACTTGAGGCCGACTGCTGATCCAGAATAGCCTCAAAGATGCATGTGCATGAGATGGCAAGAAAGTACAGATTTTTAGTCACTTTGGCTGTTCATAAAGCTTCCTCCAAAAAGGGCTCAGCTTTTAAGCAGCCAGAGTGACACTGTGGGAGGGGATGAAAGCTTTTGGAAACTGGCTGGTTGTTGTGTCCTTGGCAGGATATAACTCATAGGTTACTGCAATAGTGAGAATGATGAAGATAGTACAGCTGTGTAAAATCTTACCATAGCAGTTGATGTTCTTTTTACAGTTGCAGTATTCATAACATTTGGGACGTCCTTCCAAGCATAGCCAAATGTCTGGCCAGTATACCAAAACCTTTACAGCCTCCCAGCATCGTACATCAGGCAAATGCTCCCTGCCCAGGTGTACAGCATAAAGGTGTTGTACATTCATTCCATACTCGCAACTGAAGTGCCTCAGAAGAAGGGAGAACATGTGCATCTAGAGGGAAAAAGAAACAGAAGAGAAAGTCAAAGACTCCTTGTCCAGCAGAGTCCACCAACAGAAGAGAGAGAAAAGGGGGCAAGAGGGAGGGAGGGAATGAATCCTTCAGCAGTGAAAAGAAGGACATCTACTGTTATGACAAGACTTTACACAACTGTACTATGTCCTTCTTTATCACTTCTGCATTATTCATAACATATGAGAGATTACCAAAGCTATTGAAAAGATGGGAGGAAGAAGGCACAGAGGAGCCCTCCGCAAACATGATAACCCTAGCAAATCTTGCTCTATCTCTGGAAATGACATTCAACTTGTAATTTTTAGTAAAAAGGTGGACAGAGGACCAAATGGCAGCTTTAAGGATGGATCTAGTTTCCAAACCCTTGAAGAAAGCTCCAGAAGAAGGTACTGCTAATGTAAAATCAGCTTGAACTGAAACAGAAAGCTGTTTTCCATTAAAAGAATTACAACAAGAAATGTTCTTAGAAATCCAGGAGATGGTTTGCTTAGAAACTGCCAAACCCAATGTCCTAGTATGAAAAGAAACAGAAAAATGCTCAGATTTGTGGATAGCCTTTGTGTTATCCAAATAATACCTGAGCTGCCTATGTAGATTCAAGGTGTGAAGAACCTTCTCACTAGCAGATTGCAGAGAAGTAAGAATGGAAGGAAGCTGGATGGACTGATTAAGAGATAACTCAATGATCACCGTGGGTATAAAAAGACTGGTATGCAGAGACACCCTGACCTTATGAAAAATCAAAAATGGAGGCATCGCAATCAAAGCCTCAAGTTCAGAAACTCTCTTGGCTGAAGTAAGGGCAACCAACAAAACAGTCTTCCACATGTAGTGTTGCAAAAAAGAAGAAGACAAACAAGTGGGCTGAAAAGGAGACTGAGTTAATTTTTTAAAGGACAAAATTAAGGTCCCAATAGAGAGGAATAGGTTTTTGTGGAGTCCTGATATGAAGGATGCTTTTAAAGGATTGTTTGTCCTCAAAATGAGAGGCCGACTGTGAGCTCAAAGGTAAACAAGCAGAGATTGCTGACAAGGGAGCTTTAACAGAAGAATATGCTAAGCCAGTATGGAGCAGTTCACACAAGTAAGAGAGGGACAAAGGGACACCCATTGAAAAGGGTTCCTGATGATGCTTTGACACCAAACAGAAAATCTTTTCTATTAGACATATAGGATTTTCTGATAATGAGTTTCCAGGTCTCCTGCAGAACTCTAAGCACACCCTTAGAAAAGTGGTGTCTAAAAGAGATCAAAATCCTATCACCCAAAGTGATGGTGAATGAGAGACCCCTCATCTTGTGTGCGAAGATCCTTCCAGTGAGGTAACTTGTCACGATTGCCCCTAGCCAAATGAAAGAGAAGGGGGAACCATTGCTATATGAGCCAAAAGGGAGTCACCAGCAAGATTTTTGGGATGTCCTTACTGATTTGTGCAGGATGCTGGAAAGTAGAGGAAGAGGAGGATAAGCATATAGGAACATTTTCTTACAGGAAAAGGACATGGCATCCACCTTCCTAATCTGAGGACTTGGGACTCTGGAACAGAAGTGAGGAAATTGCCTGTTCAGAAGGGAGGCAAAAAGATCTACTCAAGGAATGCCCCACTGATGTACTATGTCCAGAAACACTTCTCTGTGAAGCATCCTTTAATGAGGCTGTGTCCTGCACCTGCTCAGGATGTCTGCCACAAAGTTGTGTTCTGAAGGAATGTAGACCTCCTGAAGGATTACCTGATGGTGGGTAGCCAAATCCCAGGCCTGAAGGGCTAATCTGCAAAGAAGATATGACCTTGTGCTCCTTTGTTTGTTGATGTACCACATGACTGTGTTGTCTATAAAAACCTTTAAAGGGCCTGGAGGCCAAAGAGAATGAAAGGCCTGAACAGCAAAAATGAGCACCCTCATCTATTTTATGTTGATGTGGTCTGATCTTTGATGAAGGAGCCATATATGCCGAATCAGGCTCCCCACCCCAGATTGGAGGTGTTTGTGAACAACTCTTGAGAAAGCGCAAGAGTCTAAAAGATCAGCCCTAAATTCAGGGAGATCTGATGAATCCAGCAGTGAAACTCAAGGCTGAGACAAGGAAGTAAGGGAACTGGAAACTCCAGAAGGTGACAATGCTGGAGCCAAACCATCTTTAGGTACCACTGAAGTTTCCTTATATGAAACTTGGCAAAGGGAAGCATGGAATGGTAGATGCTATGAACCCCAGGGTTCTGAGAAATTTCCTTGTAGGAATGACAAAATGGGAAGCAGAAACTGGAATTAAGTTGTCAAAGACAAAACCTTAGAAAAAGGAAGAGAAACCAACACCAGTATAGTTTGGATTCTGCAACCCAGAAAATTGTGATCTTGATAAGAAGTCAGACTTGACTTATTAAGATTGATGGTGAATCCCACACTATGCAGAAGGAGCATGGTGAAGTACAAATCTTACAGAAACCTGGATTGAGAGGAAGCCTGAAGAAGCAGGTTGCCCAGATATAGGAATATCTGTGTTCCCTGAAGCCTGAACAAGACTATAATAAGGAACAGATATTTGGTGAACACTCTTGGGACAATAGAAAGACCAAAGGGCAAAGCACAAAACTAAAAATGAGATGAAGAAACAGAGAAATGTAAAAACGTCCTGATTAGAGGGGAACGGAAATATGAAGATAGGTGTTTTTTAAGTCCAGGGAGACCAGAAAAGCCTGTGGAGGTAAGGGGGAATAGACTCTAGAGGGATAGCATCCAAAATGAAGGAATCTTTAGAAAAGTATTTAGAAAGGGGAGCTCTAGGACCAGTCTCAATGATCCCTCTCTTCTGGGAATCAGAAACATTCTGGAGTTAAATCCACCCCATCAGCTAAAGAACAACTCAAAATGATTAAGAGAGAAATTAGAAACAAAATCAAATTCTCATAAAACAAGTATAAATTGAAAACTGCCACCTGTGCTAAAGACAAGAAAGCCTTCTTAAGCTATGTCAGGATCCTCAAAATAATACCCAACAATGCTCAAAGCTAATAAAAAATAATACCACATACCCATTCTCTGAAGACACAGCCAACATACTAGCACACATATACACCTCATATTTTACTTCCCTATCTCTGCAGCACATTAGTATGGTTATGCCATCCCATAATCACCTCTGAGCAAGTCTTAAGTGCTCTCTCCAAACCTAAGAACACTTTCCAGGCCAGTGCAGCTAATGTGTCTGTCTGTCTTCTTGTCAGCACCAAACATTGTCTGATTGATTATCTAGACAGTCTCAACCTCTCCACTGGATTTGTGCTAGAGGTATGTAGAAAATACAGTTGTGTAGATAACTCACCATAATTGTAGATATTCAAGTAAATCAATGTTGCAGTACTAAGTATTAGAACTCCCTGCTATACTGACGCCTGTGTTCAGCCAGAATACCAGTCTTTCACCATCCCTCAGCTGGCAGACATCCTTGTAGACCGACTTCAATGGTATAAATGTTTTTTCTGCTGGCTCAATCTTTAAGTCTTTCTTGTCTGAGGTATCAAAGTCTAATGTTCCTCAGGTGGAACAAGATCTACCTCACTGACAGCTAGAGACAGTGTGTTAGAGGAGCAGAGCTGGGGGAAGGGGATGGCAAACTGGTAGGGTACTCACCAGAACCCCACAGGCAGTAGAGAAGAGGTTACAGTTATGGTGAGTTATCTACACAACTGCACTCCTTATCATAGTCAATACTGCAGTACTAAAGTATTTGCAATACTCCAAAGTTTCTCCATTGGGGAGGTTAGAGAGTATTTTTGTATAGGGAGAGCAAGCTTTCAGTATGGCAGGGGTAAACTTCACTCTTGCTTTGGATATAGCACCAAGGTGTTACTATTTGGTGATGGTGTGTACAGAGGACTAAGTAGCTGCTTCCTGAATGGTCTGTGTAGGTGGCCCTTCTAGAAATGCTGTGGCAGTTGCTTCTGCCCTTGTAGAATGTGTTTTTGTCAGAGATCTGCTTATAATTATGAGACACAAAAAAATATGTAGACAGGCACAGGATACAGCACGGTACCTTATTTGTTTTTAGTCGGACTTATTATTAGGAGACTTCACCAGCTGACAGCAGCACAGGACAGCTAGCCTAGTATGAACCTATGAGATTCCCCCAACATCATAAGGAACTTCCATTTACTAGAAGAGAGTTTCCAAGGAGACAGCTTTTGGGATGAAAACAAACTATGCACAACACTGTCTGATAGCTTGAGATCCTTGGCCATCCATGGAACTGGAAAAACATGTGGTTAACTTGAGGGACTTCAAATTAGGAGGATCCAGATCTGCTGGATGAAAAATGAGACCTGTAGTGGGATCCAAAACCCAAGGAGGATATCACAGAAGAGGCCACAGAAAGGGAAACCACACCTGACAAGGCCAGAAGAGTGCTATGAGGGTCACTGAACCTCTGCAATGGGCTGCCTTATGAAGAAATTTGACAATCAGGGCAACAGGAGGATATGCATATATGAGACCCAGGGGCCAAGCATAAAGGAGATTCTCTCTGGGTGACTGTCCCTGAGGAGGGACTAAGACATTATAGCTACTGCATTTGGTGTTAAGTGTGAAGCAAAAACATCACAACATGGAGTGCTTCAGTGCTGAAAGATCCAAGCTGCCACTCTCCGATTCAGGGACCACTCCTGAGGAAGAAGAATATTCCTGTTCAAACTGTCAGACAGAATGTTGGACCTCCTTGAGATGTACTTTGCAGTCAGAAACCACTGAGAAGAGATAACCCATTGCAAACCCTCATGGTCTCTCAAACATGATAAGGACGTGTTCCCACCTGCTTGTTCAGATAACAGACAATGGACATATTGTCTGTCTGGATTGAAATAACACCACTGATAAGGACATCCTGAAAGGCCTGCAACTCAAGAAGGACCACCCTCATCTCTTGGACATTGATGTGAACATTGGCTCTGCAGAAGACCAGGACCCTTGAAGCATACTCCCTTCTAAATGTCCTCCCACACAAGAAGGGAGGCATTCATGGCCAAAGGATGGGGAAGAACAAAAGATTTTCTGTTGCTCACTAAAGACAACTGTAACCACCATCAAATATGATTGTGACAAACTTTTGTCAGTCTTATGGGAACGTCCATTGGATGAGTCAAATAAGACTATTGTACTGAAAGTGTTCATTGTAGAACCCTCTTGTGGAATCTTGTTAAGGGGAAACCTTGCTAAGGGGACCAACCCTACTGAGGCTGCCATGTTTCCCAAGAGTTTCATAACTGCATGAACTGGAGGTTTTTCATTGTCTGGACAGGTTGAAGACCTGACTTTAGATAACTGACAGTTATCCCCATATGGTCGCACAACTGGAGTAAGGTGCTCCATCCCTTGACTAGAGAAGCTCTCATGGAGACAGTGAGAAGCCAGTCATCCAGGTAAGGAAAGACTAAAAATCCCTGCAGCTGGAGCCAGGCTTCCACCACTGTCATACACTTGATAAACACCTGGGGGTAGTGATGAGACTGAATGGCAGGGCTCTGAACTAATAATGACTGGCCCCCAACAGGAAGAGCAAGAACCTCCTGGAATGCCTGTCTATCTTGATATGATGATAAGCGTCCTTGAGGTCTGTCAGTACATCCAGTCATCCTTCCTCAACAGAGGTGGAATGGACTGCACTGTGACCAATTGGAATTTGGTTTGTTTCACAAAGGGATTCAATTTTCTCAAGTCCAAAATAGTCCTGAGTTGTTGTTCTTTCTTAGTACCAAAAAGAGCCTTGAGTAAATTCCGGATCCTCATTGGTCTGGTGGGACCTCTTAGATGACTTGATTTGCCAGCAGCTTCTGAATCTTTACTGCTGTCAGCTGTTTTTGATGGGGTGGAATGTCTGGGAAACATTTGTGACCGAAACTTGGAATTTCTAAATAGGGAATGATACAACCTCTGAATAAGACTGCCTCCAGAACAGGACAGTTGGTAAACCTTCAGGATTGTTGAAAAGGCCCACTGTAGAAAGCTTTACAGAAACCCTGATTTTATGGACGACCCTTGTGCCATGGGAGGCATGCATTATGTTCCCCTGGCAGTGAGTAGAGCCCTTAGAAGAAATATCCTGGAAAGGATGCTGCAATTTTCTAAAGAAGAGACATTTGCCCCCCCTCCTTCTGATTCCTTGAGAAGGTTTGCTGAGGGGTAGCAAAACTGACTCCTATGGTAGACAGCATCTTCCCATCCTGCTCAGTCCTACTGAGTATCTTTAATCTTAGGCCCAAACAAGAAAGAACCATCAAAAGGGGAATTAATAAAGGATGACTCGAAGAAGTCTATGAAGTTGCACAGCCATACCCAAGCATGGCATTGCATGGCAATTCTAATGCTAGCTGTTCGGGATGGTCCATCAACTGCACTAGAACTGGGCCTCTTGAAAATTTTGGCAACAGACTTAAAAGTAGACAACCGAGTCTCCAGTATCTTGTGAACCTCCAGAGACTGCTGTCTCTTAATATTCCTTGACACTTTAGCCACAAGATCATGCTGAAGCCTTGTCAAGTGGGAAAGATAGTTAAGTGCCCTCAAAGTGAATATAGCTGATGCATAACATTGTTGCTACACTTCACCCCAACTTTGAGACTAGAACTTGAGCTGTTGAGGGCCAATGCTCTGAGCAGGAAGGACAAACTCAAGGCAGGGATTGTCAAACCTGACCCAGAAACATCATCCTAGATGCAATGGCTCTGATGCCTACTTGGCTCTGACACAGCCTGAGTCGATGAGACAGAGGTGGGAGTTGGAGATGAATATGGCCAAGCTATCAGATCTGACTCTGAAGGAGGAAACACAGCCAGTCCTGAGGACCTCAGATCCAAAGGGCCCAAGGGAAGAAACCAGGGTGATGGAATCAAGATTTTGGGAAGGATTCCAGACCAGAAGGAATAAGATCTAATTGCATCTGAGTCTGCAAAAAGGACCTCATCAGCCGCTTCAAATATGAAGCTTTATTACTGCCCACCAACCTCGATGACTGAGTGGATGAAGCCACCAATGGGGGCTTGGAGGGTCACGTTAATTTAGAAGGACTCACCTGTCAGATCTAAGTTGCAGTGGAAGGGAAAAAGGGGGAAGATACTCGACCTGATGGAGCCCCTTTCATCAAAAAAGGACTTGGCACACTCAGGGCCAAAGCCTTACTTGTGATTGGCACAGAGGGCAATTGGCGCTGAGGAGTGGGAGCTGACTCTAGTGCCAAGGCCTACAGGGCACCCAAAGGCATTGAAACCTTAAAGTCCAATGAGCCATAAGAGGACCCAGGCATGGAGATAGAGGAGGACTTCTTACAGTCTCCTTTAGAAGTCCTGGAATCTTTAGAAAAATGATGGGACTCATCAGAATCATCCTTTAGAGCTGAAGAAGAATCACTGGGGAGGAGGTCTTTCAACATCAGCTTTGCCCTCCTCTCATTAATGGCCTTGGACCCGAACACCTCACCAATCAAACAGAAGGAATTGAGGTGGGTAGTCCCTAAACAATACATAAGCTTGTCATGCACACCTTGGAAAGGGTGCTCGTGCCCACAAGTGACATTTCTTAAGTCCCTTATTCATAGCTAAGAAACAACCATAGAAAAATACACCACACTAAAATAATAAACACAGTAACACAGGAAACACTAGCCCTATAGAAAACAAATTACCCTACACAAAAAAGACAAGAGTCAACACAACAATCAAAAATTCTCAAAGGCAGGAAAAACCCACTGCTAACTATATACACACACAGACACAACAAAAGGCTATAAATCCTAAAAGCCTAATACATATACATATCTAAAACTACTTAACCTATCAGTTATCATATTCTAACTATACCCTAAGTGGTAGGAGCATAAGAATTGATATGACTGTAGGACACTGGTATGAATTGGAAATAACTGGGAGAAACTGGAATGAATGTCTTTATATGCTAATTACCCAAACTTGTGCTGAACAGGTGCCAGTCTCTCCTTTATGAGCCAAATCTTCAGAATAAAGTCAGCATGCACTGTAGTTTGGGTAAGCATGCTTTATTGTGTACAATGGAGGTAGATGTTAACAATATCCAAATACTGACTCCAATAACAGTGCTGATAAACTGAAATAGTCCTTAGCTTCTGCATTCATATTCATGTTCCTTTCCTCCTGAATAGTATAATTAATATTCTAGAATGCTGGATATTTGGCCTGACTTCTGCACTCATACTTGAGTGTCTGTACTACAATGTCTTTCTGCATATCAGTCCAAATGAACTAACTTAACTGCCTGTGTTTGAAGTATTTCCTAATGATACCAAAACCCTGCATATCTCTACATGCATCTTTAACCCTGGTTCCCAGGCCTTGTACCAAACAAACAAAATGTGTTTGTTCTGAAATGTACTGCACATTCTGTTCTTATCTGTATTCTTAACTGAAGGTTATTTTCACTGATTGAAAGTACATTCACTGAAACTGTATGCACACATGAAGGCCTGCTTTCATATGGCTACATTTGTAGACTTATGCAAAGAGAATACTGTATTTTTTTACATTTAAATGATACCTGATCTTACAACTTCTGCTGAAGACACCTGAACACATATATGTATCATATTTATATAGTTACTTTAAAATGTGAAATATAAAATGAAGACAAAGGCCTAATCTTACATTTTCAGGCCTATGCAAGGTCTATTTTACTAACTGTATTTATGTAGGATTTATTCCATAACAATTGTCTCTGAAATTACTGAAATGGGATTTACTACTGTAATTACTTTATAAATCTATTAATATGGCCTGGGAAGGATACTATAATGATCACTAGAACTAATATAAAAAAGTTTTCTTCATGTGGTAAATAAACTTGCAATTTTAATTTTGACCACTAGGTGTCATTTGAGCATTTATGATCTGTTCAGATTAACATCTCTTAACTTTATGATTTAAAACAAGTAAACTCTCTTTTTTACACCTATAAAATACTTATCTTGAAGCATAATTACCATATACTGTATTAACTTATTTCTGTAAATCTTCAGTTAGATTTGTTACTAATAATCCTATTAGATTTGTTACTAATAATCCTATTTACCTTTTTAATTTATACGTGCTGTAATAGATATCTACCTTTTAAATTTGTGTCTTAAATATCCTGTAAATATCTATGTGCTGTAATAGTAGAAGTACTTTTACTAAAACCTATGTTTTCTGTATTTCAGATTTATACCTTTGCATACTCTGTCAGTTTTTTTACTTTCTGTCTAATATACAAAAATAATTATGTAAGGTGCACTGTATTCTGTAAATTATTTAACAAATTAAACCTGATCTGTTATGCCTTCATCATCATCATCATCATCATCGCCCCTTTCCTCATTTTTCTACATGGGGTCAGGGTATTGTGTTAACTGTCGCCATCTCTCTTGATTCAATGCCGCACTCCTGCCTTCTTTGACACTCATGCCTGACTGTTGCGGATCTTTTCTCACCCAATCCATCCACCTCTTTGCTGGACATCCTTCTTTTCACTTACCTTCTTCCTGTCAGTCCCAAATCAACTTCACCAGACTGTCTTCTGCTTTTCTGTACATGTGTTCGAACCACCATAATCTGTTGTCTTTGATCTTTTCAGCAATTGGAACTACTTTGACTTCTGCTCCTATGTCCTCATTTCTTCATCTGTCCCACAGTGTTCATCCTGCCACACTTCTCGGGCATTTAATTTCCATCACCTCTAGCTTCCTCATCTGGTCTGCATTTACTGGCCGGGTTTCTGTGTCATACAGTAGTACTGGTTGCACCACTGTCTTGTGCACCTTACGTTTCAGCTTCTTTGGCATTCTTCTGTCATTCACTACACCTGAGACTCTAAGCCAGTTGTCTGCAGCCCCTCTGATTCTAGCTTTCACCTCTTCATTCAGACTTCCCTTTTCCTCAACCACCTTTCCCTGATAGTTGAAGCTGTTAACCTGTCTTCCCTTCTAAATAAATTCTCAGCTTCTTCTGATTTCCCCAGTTTGCTGTCATTACCACTGTTGTATCTGTGCTTAGTTTCATCCTATGTGCCTTCAGTTTTGCATTCCATTCCCCTATCCTTTGCTGAAGTTCTTGCTCAGAGTCTGCCTGTAATGCCACATTATCTGCATAAAGCAACTCTAGTGATCTGTCCCCTCCAACCTGTTTGCTAATGTAGTCCATCACCAGTATGAATGGCAGTGGTTCAGACCTGAACCCTGCCAGTGTTACCTGAACACAGATAAAAGCATAAACTGAAATCTGGTAAATGTTATATTCTGGAAACTAAACTATTAGTAAGGGAATACCTTTTTTCTGTCAGTATTGTCACAGACAAAACATAAAATTAAATCTACTGCTGTTATACAATTATCTGAAAACAGAAAAACATTTGCAAGCTTGCTTTAACTCTAATCTTCACAAATGCACATCTATTGTATACATATTTTAACTTCAAAGAATACTTTTGTTTAGATAACTGAAAGGCATTTAAACAAACATTGAAGCTGGATGTGGTGGACTTGTCTTTCTGTAGTTACTTGAATTCTGCACAACAGCTCTTGACAAGTTTAGGCCTTACTCTGCATTGTCCCAGTCTCTGCTGAGGTACTGGAAGGGCTTCCCTGTAGTCCTAGTGTCCTTGGATAAGTCTCTTGTACACTTAGGCCTTCCAAACCCCCTTCCCCATCTCCCATGCAAGGCTAGGTGGCTGATGTAATATTTTTGTTGACTGTATTTAAACATACATTCTGGAAAATCATCTTGGAAATTATTTAAATATCCAAAACTGACAGCATGTCTTTTGTAGTAATATTTGCAAAGTACAAAAAGGCAGCATTAGGTCCTTAAAATAGCATTTGCAGCTTTAATAGTTATAGTCTGATAGCATTGCTTGTTTCCCTGATTTTATTTACATTTTCTGTATGAAATAAACATATGCTGCTAATAAACTCTTGTAAGTCTGTAAGCAAACTGATAATGCACTATAGTGAACTACACCAATGTTACTAATAAATACGTTCTTGCAAGTATGCAACTGAACAGATAATGTTGTACTATACTTGAGCTTAAAACCAGTTTGTTTTACATTAACAGGGTTTTTTTGCACTGTGGTGGGAGCAGAGAGCTAAATTCAATCCATCCAAGGTGGAAACTACGCATCTATATCATGTTATCGAAATTTTACTACATCAAATCACTAAAGGTCGGCCTCTAGTGATCGATGTAGTAAAACATCGAATAATGTTAAAAAAAGCCAAACAAACAAAAATAAAAACGAACTAGCGTAGGCAGGGGGGCAAGACCCCCCTGCACCCCCACACCCCCCTACTTAAATATTCCAACACCGAGACCGCACTACATTGAGGTAAATGGAAATCTCCCCCTACGGAGATTTCCGTTTACCTGCACGATGTTCTGCACTTTCGATGTTGTGCTGCCGACAATATCAGCTTCGATATTGTCGGCTTTCGACATCGTGAAGAAGACCCGAAACTACTGGTCAGTAGCTAATTGTGTTTTTATCTGATTGGCCTGAGGGTTTAATTTTATAAAACTTTTTTATCCTGCTGGTATAGAAGCCTTATATTTGCGCATTGTGCAAACATGGTTCCCCCTGCTTGCATATAAGCAAACCTCTCCAGTTTAAAATCCACTATAGGAAATGCTCTCCATAGTCTCCCACTGTTCACAGCTGCTTGAAGAGTTGCCAGTTTGTGCAGAAGATGGCACCACTGCAGGTCATCTAAAAGTATACTACTAAACACTCTCACTTTAACCTTTAAGTGACTCTCCCCTATTCCTTCCCATCTGGATATTGTGTTTCCTTGCCTTACATATCATATGCTAGATTCAGATCTGTTGAATCTAGACTGTTTGGTATCACTGTGCTTTTTGAACCAGCTATCTTACATTAAGAGGGCCTCCCTGCACCCTTGTGGCAGACGTGTATAGCTCAGGACCCATTTGAGTTGGAGATTGCTGGAGAAAGGCTCAGTTTGGGGCTTTCCCATTGGTAGTTGTGTTAAAACTGTTTAAATTTGCCTATATATAAGCCTCTTGTTTGCGCTCAGTTTACCAGAGCAGCTAAACATTTGCAACTTTATCCAGAGGTCTGGAGTGCATCTACACTGAAATCCAAGACCTCCACTGAAAAAAACTGAAAAAAAACTGAAAAAAATAAGTATATTTTAAGCTAGCACTGCTCGTTGTTAATTGTATTTAATTGAATTGTTGCTTCATTTGCTGTTTTTGACTGCTTTTTACTCTGCACTTTGAAATTGTGTTTCACTGTCTTGTATAGCATAGGCTAGATTCAGAACAGCTGAATCTAGACTGTTTGGTATTACTGTGCTCTTAAACCAGCCATCTTACATTAAGAGGGCCTCCCTGCACCCTTGTGGCAGAAGTGTGTAGCTCAAGACCCATCTGAGTTGGGGATTGCTGGAGAAAAGTTCAGTTTAGGTCTTTCCCATTGGTAGTTGTGTTAAAAACTGTTTAAATTTGCCTGTATATAAGCCTCACATTTGCCCATTGCTACTCACCGAGCAATGGGATTTAGCAGTGCCCTGTACAGATGCATACTCCTAGGAACATTATTTTTCCCTAGATACCTTCCAGTAGAACCTCCCAAGCTTCACTGCTGAGGAAAGGGCAACTAAGTTGTGCTCTAAGCAGCGTTTTCACACTTATCATTCACAACCTATTATACAGTCACTGACTTTGCTACTCCAAGTCAAACCAGCCCACTAGTTAAGCCAAAATCCTAAGTCCAGCTAGCCTGTTTCCTTCCCAAATAGCACATTCAGAAAAATCTTGCCACAATGGACGGGCAGTTTCCCATCATTTCTCCTGTCAGCTTGATTGATATGGGCATCTTGAGGCAATGTTAACAATTGCTTCATGTATACTGACAACCATTTACTCCTAAAGCAAACTAACACCCTATGTAAGAGATGCAAACACACTGTGGAATTTGAGTCAATTCTCTCACGTAAAAACAAACTAGACATCAAACAGGTTCTTAGCACACACTCTTCACCTCTCACACAAACTTCACCTCTCATACAAAATAAGATCATGACATGTAGACCCACATATGCAGAGGTAATCACTAAAAGCCTACCAAAAGAACAGAGACCTCCCAAATGCACACCACCCACACTCACCACTCAGCAAAAAGAAACCACTACACATATCAACACATACACACCTGTGTCTCAACAAATAAACCCCTAAGGCAAAAACATCAAATGTCTTGGTCATAGGCAACTCCATAGCGAGACACAAAGATGTTCCCCTCACCAGAATGGACAAAGAGCAGATCATGGTCAGCTGCCTATCAGATTCCAGGATCTGACAAACTATGCATGCACTCAAGTCATTCAACAACAAGTACCATTACGACTCCACCATAGTCCATGTTGGAGTGAATAACTTGAGGCATACCTCTCTGGACTATATGAAGACAGACATGACCGAACTCTCTGATTATGTATCCCAGACAGGTATGTCCTTAGCCCTAAGCAGTATCCTACATTCACCCAGGATGATGTCACAATATAAACAAAAAATGATTGACTTCAACAATTGGCTTAGCTTCTGGTGTCAATCCATGGGGAGCCAGTATCTCTCAGCCTGGGGGGATATGGTAGACAGACTTTGCTGCTTTGCTAGAGATAGTCTGCACCTGTCCAGGAGCAGCCTTAGGTCAACTGGTGCCCTAGACAAAAGGGCTCCACGGCACCCCCACTAAACTACCAGGTGCCCCCATCCTGGTGTACCTACACCAAATAAATACTGGAAAAGTGCCCCTACTAGACTGGCGCCCTAGGCGGCCGCCTAGTTGGCCTATGCCTAAGGCCGGCTATGCACCTGTCCCTCCTAGGCTTTTGAATACTGGCAAAGGTCCTTGCCTCCACCATAGTGCCTTTTTTAGGCAATGTAAAAACAACAAATTTCCCAACTTAACAAAATCTAATTGAGACAAAGTCAGGGTCGTGCTGCTTAATGCTAGGTGTTTAAACATGAAATTGCACTCCCTAGAAGCACTAATCACCCTGGAGGATATTGACACCTGTGGAGTTACCGAGACATAGTTCAAGTCTGCTGAGAGCATCCTGGCCATGCAAGGCTACAACGCCTTCCACAGGTTCAGACCTCAAAATAAGCATGAAGGAACCAAAGGTGGAGATGTATCCATCTTCCTTAAAACCAAATATACTTTGAGACTGGTCACACAGCATGACTCTCTCAAACTGCTCCATGTCCAATTAACTTTTGGGAAAGTACCATACCACAGCAAGTAAGTGATGGTTTAATAAAGATGTTTCTTGTTTAAAAAAGGGGCAGGAACTGAATAATTTATGCAGTGTTGCTTAGGTTATATGATTTATAGCAATATATGTGAAATATAATGGTTGCTAATGTTAATGTGTTAATAAAGTATGATTACTTTTGTATAAACATAAATTTGCCTATGCCAGAAGTGATAATTCAATAAAGGTGTTTAAAAAATGTATAAGGGACAAGGCAAATATATGATAGCAAATTATGCACATAATGCAAATCCAGGGAAATTGAAAAGGTGTGCACATCTCTCACTTAATGCCAAACACCATATCACCATATAGGTACATTATATCTACATACATATATAAACTGGCGGTCTATATTAGTTCACCGAACTCACACTGCTGTGAACACCTAATTATCTACCCTAAGTCAGCGAAAATCATTTCAGTGATTCGCTGAATTTACCGAGGGCAAGGAAATACTTGTCTACAGCACAATGGACTGACAGCTAAGCAAATCAAACCCATCCAAATGGGTAACTATAAATGCCAACTTCGAGATCGCACTACAGTGGAGAAAAGGGAAAAGTTGTGATGTAGGGCAAGTATTTCCTTGCCAACAGTAAATTCAGTGAATCACTGAAATTAATTTCACTGTATGAGGGTCGATGATTAGATATTTGCTGCTATGCGATTTTCGGCGAACTAATATTGACCCTAAACTGGCTATAGACAGTGTGTGTACTATACACACACACACACACACACACACACACACATATATATATATATATATATATATATATGTGTGTGTGTGTGTGTGTGTATATGGATCATCTACTTTCAAATCACGAAATACTGAAACAATGAATTTCACAATATCAAGACCATAACATTGAAACTACAAGTTTTTGAAAGTGTAGAATATTGGATCCCAGTATACCAAAGTGCAATGTAATAGTTAAAAGGGAAGTTGCTTAATGGTGCTCTTTAAGGTTTTGTGGTAAGCGTGTAAAAAAAACATGGCAGAGTTTACATTCAATGGTGGTGGTGTATTTGGAGAAGTTCATGTAAGTTTAAAGTATAAACATAAAAATAAGTTGTTCTAATGTAAGTGTTTGTGTTGATGTATAATGGAGGTTTAAAGTGAAAGAATGATGGGTTTTTAAGTTGACACTTGCTGTTAAATGAAGTGGTATAGGTTTTACTTTATACGATACTGTGGAAATGTTAACATACAGTTCTTCTTTAGCAATTGCCAGACTGTTATCTTTTCTTCAAAGTGGTGCTATCTCGGAGTTGGTATATTTAATTTGCAGGGGGTGTGAGGCATGCAAAACTGAAAGAATATCAAACTTGTACGCTGAAGTTGCATTTCGATTTTCGATATTTTGGGAGTAAGTATTTTAAAGTTTCAAAAACTTGCAGTTGCAGCTTTATGGTCTCAATATTGTGAAATTCATCATTTCAGTACTTCATGATGTGTATATATATATATATATATATATATATATATATATATATATATATATATATGGGTGTACTTTTGAAGAACGTAAGTTCACAAATTCGAACTTCAAAAGTACACCCAAACTAACGCGAAAGTGCACTTTCGCAAACCTGCTAGACCGAACAGGCTAGCAGTTATGGACCTTAGGGTTAGGGCACGGGTCATGGTAAGGGGAGAGCCCTACTAGCTTAGGGTAAGGGGATAGTTAGTAGGGCTATCCCCTTACCTTGACTGTGCCCTAACTCTAAGGTCCGTGGCTATCACACCACCGTGGAGGACATAGCCCGTTTTTCAATGTCCTCCATTGTGGTGCGGTAGGTTCGGTCTAGTGAGCTTAAGCGAAAGTGCATTTTCGTTAAACTGCACTTTCGCTTAAGTGGGGATGTACTTTCCCATTTCGAAAAAGTGAATTTTTGTTGTAGGAAAGTACACCCATTTTACATATATATAAATATATATATATATATATATATATATATATATATATATATATACATATACGCATGCATTTTATACAAACACACCCAAACACAAATGTGTGTGTGTGTGTGTGTGTGTGTGTGTGTGTGTGTGTGTGTGTGTGTGTGTGTGTGTGTGTGTGTGTGTGTGTGTGTGTGTATGTGTGTATACATAATATATATATATATGTATATATATATATATATATATATATATATATATATATATATATAAACACTTTATAATCTTGAAATACTGAAATGTCGAATTTCAGTATATCGAGACTATAAAGTCGAAGTTTTGAAATAGCAAAAGTGCATAATCGCAAATTCAAATGCCTCATATTCACGGTTATGGCTTTAAGCTAGATAATGTCCGGGATTGTATGTGGATGGTGTGCGGTGCCGTGTGTGGATTTAGGTGTAATGTCAGGTAAGTGAGTATTTTGTAAAGGTTTGGGGTGGGAGTTTGAGTGTATGTGAGTGTGCTGATATGTGTGATATGTGTGTGTGTGTGTGTGTGTGTGTGTGTGTGTGTGTGTGTGTGTGTGTGTGTGTTTGTGAGGGACTGTAGAATGTGTCTGTGCGAGTCTGCTTTTATTTTCTGTCTGTGGGATCTCGGAGTTAGCATATATAAGTAGGGGTGTGTGGGGGGCACAGCCCCCCACATGGAGGGTGCAAGGGAGCTTGCCCCCCTACTTATTTGTGATGTAGGTTTGTGGATGTGTGTTGTTTTGTTTATTTTGTGGTGTGTGTGTTGTGGCATATGTGCTACGGTGATGTATTTACTTTAGACGTCTGCATGTTTTTTGTAGGGTATGTGGGATTTGGTTTTAGGGATTATGGTGAAGTGAAAGTCAAGTAATTGAAGTTTCAGTCTTTTGATATTTCTGCGTTGTGATCTCAGTCATTTGAAAGTGGGTTATATGGTATTTTGGGCTTGTGAAATAGACCTATATATATATATATATATATATATATATATATATATATATATATATATATATATATATATATATATATTATATATATATATATATATATATATATATATATATATATTAGGTTCATAGGTTCATAGGTAGGTAGGTACTAGGCTATCTGCCCGAAGGCATTTATAAGCCTAGCCAGAATGTGTTGGCTTTCGCCGCCCCCTTAGATTATTTCCCTGTGCCTCTGTCCAGCAGAATCATTGAAGTGATCCCTGGGGTAAACTTTCTGTTTCCCATCCACTTGTCAAGATTTCTTTTGAAGAGTATTAGTGAGGAGCTTTGCCTGATGTAGATTGGGATCTTGTTCCAAAGCATGGGAAGTCTCTGGAACAGGAATCTATCCCTCCAGCAAGTCCTATTTATTGTGGTGAGGTTTAGATCCCTAGAGCGTGTGGCTCGCAGGGATAAGGTTTTCTGTAGGTGGAGCATGTCCATAAATTCTGGGTTGGACATGGCCTTGTATGTCAGGCAGAGATCACATCTGAGTAGGTGGTATGCAACCGAGTACGGCTGTAATTTCTTCATTCGAGCTGCATAGGGCATCTGTTTGAGGCCAGTGATCCTCTTGGTGATGTACTTCTGTGGTCTTTCCAGCTGTTGCAGGTGTCTTGTAAGGTACATCCCAAATGGGGCATTGTATTCTATGATGGGTCTGATGAGTGATTTGTGATTAGGTGGGCCATGTAGAAGGAACCACTTTGGCAATGTGGTTATCAAAGTTGAGATTACTATCTACTTGAGTCCCCAGATCCCTTATTACATCTTCCTTATTTAGGGGACTACCACCTATGTGGTAGTTTGTGGGTACTTTGTTTTTCCCAAAGGGGATAACTATGCACTTTTTGGCATTTAGCTTGTGGCCATGATTTTGACACCAGGTATCCGTCTCAGTGAGACCCTTTTGGAGGTTGCCTGTGTCAGCTGGAGAGTCAATTATAGCCCCTAGTTTGCAGTCGTCTGCGAACTTGGTCAGCCATAGTCCTCCTGTGCTTGCCTGTACCTCTGAAAAGTATATGCCGAACAGGAGAGGTCCTAGGACTGAGCCCTGGGGAACTCCACTTGTAACCGATTTAGAGTCGGACCTAGTTCCCGCAACTCTCACCATGTGGGTGCTGTCCGTGAGCCAGTTTGCAACCCATCTTGTGATGTAGGGGTTTATGTTCAGGCTGGTGAGCTTGTCTATAATATCAGAATGGGGAATGGTGTTGAAGGCCTTTGCGAGGAAAAGAGAGGCTGTGTGTACCACCTTTCCCTCATCTATAGCCTTGGTAACTGTCTCAAAGAAGTCCACCAGGTTCAGGAGGCATGATCTGCCCTTAACAAAGCTGAACTGGGTAGGGTCCAGTGTTTGGAGGTTCCCAATGTCTCTGTTAATGAGTTTCATGATGATGCGCTCCATAGCCTTGCAGACCAAGCTAGTCAGGCTTATAGGGAGATAGTTCCTGGGGTCTGTTGTGGCTCCACCTTTGTGGAGCAGAATAACCGCTGCTGTGCGCCACTCTATGGGTACGTAGCCTGTAGAGAGGCTGAGTTTGAACAGTGTGTTTAGGTGAGGGGTTAGTTCGTCTTTGAGCTCGTGTAGGACGTAGCCTGGGACACCATCCAGTCCCACTGATGCTGTGTTTTTGGCTTTGTAGAGGGCTGTTTTAACCTGAGTGCCTGTGATTTCAGGGACTCTACATTCTTCTGGTATGGTTATGGGCCCTCTTGGGGGTGAGAGGGGGGTGAAGTTTGCGCTGAACCTGTCTGCCAGGATGTTGGTGATATTGGTCGGTTCAGTGTATTTTGTGCCATTCTGCACTAACTCCAAGCAGATCTGAGCATTGCCACTTAGATTCTTGACATAGCTAAAGAAAACCTTGTGGTTATCTTTGGAGTCCTTGGCAATTTTTCTTTCAAAGCTCGCCTTGGATGATTTTATGAGGGATCATATTTTCATACTGATATTGATCAGGGATGTCTTCCCTTCTTGGGATTTTACTCTTTTCTGTACTAGTTTCCTCCTTCTATTGTATAGCTTGTTTATGGCAGGAGTCCACCAGACTAGTTTCCTTTTCTTGCAGGAGTGAGTCTTGGTTTTGCTTGGGATGGCATGATCCATGCATTCTTGTAGGTGCCTGTAGAATGCATTAGTTAAGATTTTTTCAGCTTGGACAGCATTATCCTTCAGCATGGGGCTTTGAAACTTTCCACCTCTGTCTTAAGTAACGTGAAGTTTGCTTTTTAAAAGTTTTTCACAGTGGTTTTCTTGTCCAGGGATGGGGGCAGAATGTGGATATCCAAAGTGATTTGTTTATGGTCAGATCTAACCAGCGAGGGGTTGACCTCTGGTGTGGACACCGGTCATCCATGTTGGTGATGACCAGGTCCAATATGTTATCATCTCTGTTGGGAGTGTTGACCAGTTGAACCAGGGTGTTTGAGTTTTTAAATTCTAGGAAATGTTGGGTAAGGGAGTTAGTACTTGAGTAATTCTCCCAGTTAATGTATGGATAATTGAAATCACCCAATATTAGGGTGTTTGGTAGGACCTTTATGTTTCCCAGTGTTTCCAGGAACATGGAATGGGGGTCCTGGGACATGATGGGTGATCTGTAGCAAGCTACAATTTGAATTGCAGTTTTGCCCATTGTTAGTTGCACGTGGATGATCTTTGAAGCATCGTGCTGTGCCACTACCCTGGAGGTGTGGGTATCCTTGATGAATATGGATACGCCCCCACCTTTTGTATTTCGGTTTGGGTTCTGTGGCCGAAATGTATGGTATGAGTTGTAGCCTGGTAGTGCTGGGGTGCTCTCTGGAGCCTTAAACCAGGTTTCTGTTACTGCACATATATCAATTTTGTCCATACTGAGGAGTGCCTCGAGTGCATGCATTTTGAGGTTCAGACTTCTGCCATTGAATAGCACTACCCTCAGTTTTTTGTTACTTGTGCTATTTACGGCGGTAGGTTTGTCTTTTGAGCCTTGCCTAAAAAAGGCACTATGGGGGTGGCAAGAGCCTTGGCCAGTATTCAAAAGCCTATGGGTGACAGGTGCAAGCCATCTCTAGCGAAGCAGCGTGGCTTGTCAAGCATGTCATCCCAGGCGGACAGACACAGGATCCCCTTTGAATGACACCAGAAACTTAGCCAATTGTTGAAATTGAAAAATTTTTCTTCATACCGTGGTATCATTCTTGGTGAGGGCAGGATGCTACCCAGGGTCAGGGTCATACTGGCCTGGGCTACGTGATCAGAGAGCTCTTCCATGTCTCTTTTCATGTAGTCCAGAGAGGTATGGCTCAGATCATTTACACCAGCATGGACAATGACAGAGTAATATTTGTACTTGTTCTGTAGTGACCTGAGTGCTTGTGTTATGTGGTGGATCCTGGTGCCCGACAGGCAGCTAACAGTAACCTTCTCCTTATTCAGCCTAGTGAGTGGGATGTCAGTGTGCCTGACTATAGAGTCACCTATTACTAGTATGTTGGGTATGTTATTTTGCCTTAAGGGCTGTGATTGCATGGCACACTGGTTTTGTGAAGTATGTGTTTCATGGTTTGTGTTGGGGGGGTGGAGGTTGCTTGGATGTTTGTTTTGGTGGTCTCTGTTGGTTTTGCAGATTTTTATTTAGAGCCTCCAAGTATGTTTTCATGTATTTATGTGTGTTTTTTTCCAGTGCTGCTTTAATGGGTTTATGTGAGACTGGTGGTGTGATGCAAGTATTTCCCTTCTCCTCTTGACTGTTTGATCCAGTCTTGGGTTGAGAGAGCTTAGCCTCCAGTTTGGCTGTATAATTGCATCTCTCGCATGTATTAGTGTTTGGTGGTAGGAGGAGGGGGTTGTCTGTGTACATGAGGCAGTTGTAACATTGCCTCAAAATGCCCAGATTCACCAGTTGGACTAGAGAGTACACCTGAAACTGCCCTTTGGACATGCCTGGATAGGTACAGTGAACTGTTTTACTGGATGGCTGGTAAGGTCAAATAGAGAGCCTTGTCCTTCTGTACAGTACAGGAGGGTCTAGTGCTACGGTTTATAAGTGCTTGCTATAAGTTTTGAGTAAGTGCCAGGCTGAGAAATGAGTGGCTTGAGTGCTTAAGTTAAAAGTTTGTCTAGTTCTAATTGACATTTATTTACTAGGAAAGGCCACTGGGCCAAAAGAACCCATTTTCAGTGGAGGCCCAGGGAGAAAAGCTCCACAAGAGAATGAATATACTGGTACATAGCATTCAAAATAGCAAATACAAGCAGTGTTAGCAAATAAAGATGGTATTAAGCAAGACAACAGAATAGCAAGGCTATACATATAAACTATATACATATATCAATTTAAATATACATTTCAGCACAAGTAACTTATTGTTATACAGTTTTATGATAAGCAGTTGCATACAGATATTTATAATAAAATCAAGGAGTCACAGGCAGCATGGATGGTGGAGGGAAGAGTTGGATTGATTTATTGACAGATGGTAGGCAATAATAGATAGAAAGTCAGTATTAGTGGAATCATAAGGTCAGTATATATATATATATATATATATATATATATATATATATATATATATATGTGTGTGTGTGTGTGTGTGTGTGTGTGTATTCTGCCTTCAAATAACAAAAATTGACTTTTTGACAACCTGTAGTACTATAATTCTAACCTCACAAAATTCCCAGAACTAATAGTAAATGATAACATCTACTCAGAACCAAAGCTCATAGACATAAACAATAATTGGTCAGCATCAGCTTTTTGATTGCAGTTTGCAAATTGTCATAGTCCTGCCAATCTTTCTGAATTAAAATATTTTTCAATAAAATATAATTTAAGAAACAAATCAAGTACTAGAAGTTTGTGGGTGCTAGCAACTTGTAACCTTAACAGGATGTGAGCCATGCAGAAAGATGAAACAATTTCCTAATCAGTCCCAAAAAACTTTTTTTTAAATGCAAATACTGGGAGTCTTCAGTCTATTAAGCCTCTATTGCATCAAAAAGTAGCAACTAAATTGATTTACAGTACACAAACCTCACAACTTCAGTGGAATAAAGATCACTGCTCAAATCTCATTGACACTATTGCAGTAAAGTATATTGCAGTAGAGTATATTGTTAACTCACCCTGAAAATCAGGCAGTACAATCCAGAAACAGTGGGAGAACTAAAATAATTTCCCACAATAACTGTACCCTTAAAATATCAGTAGTTCAGTCTGTACAAAGTCCACAGCAATATTACAATATGTTAGCAAAACAAAGACATGCAGCAAGAGATAACACCAAAAAAAGTCCCTGCTTCAGGTCAAAGGTGTTTTTATGCATATAGGAAGGCAGGGTGAAGGATGCAATTGAATACAAATGCTAATAAGGGAGTGCATAATTATAGAATGTGCATGCATAATTATAGAATGGGCATCCCATGGACGAAAACAGAAGTGGAGGGTGTGTTCAAGTAAATGCTACTGAAATCTGTAGTCAGACTGATGGACGGCTTGTGAGAGGATCAAGCAAGCTCGACAGGAAGGTGTTTTAAACATGGCTAGCAGTAGGGATAGACAATCACTCATAATCACAAAAATGGATAAAATAAAAGCTTCCTTCTACATTAATGAAATTTTTGAGTGGTGGGATTATTAGGTAGGGGAAAAATGCATGCTGCAGAACAAATAATGGACTTTTTCCTGTAGTTGTCTTTAAATCTGCTAGATTTTCTTGCATATTTGAGAGACATACATATATCCTCCCATTGTTTCTTTGTGAATTGCTTATCCAATCTCTCTTTCCAATCCTTTCTAACATCCTCTGATTGATTCTTATAGTTATCATACAATATTTTATATGGTCTACTAATTATTCCTTTTTTAATGGCAGCTTCTGTTCTAGATTCTACTAAAAACTGTGCCGGTGCTGGTCTTTCATTTTGGACCACACTATTTCTTTCTTTGCCTATACTCTGATATAAACCCTAGATGCGGAAGGCAATCTCTAACCTGCAGTCCAAATATATTCTTGGCATCTTCCCATTCTATCATCTTACCCTCTCTAGTTATTTGCTCTCAATGGTTCCTTTGTCAGTTTTCTCCAATAAAATCCAGCCCCCTCTTGCCTATTGTCTATATCCTTAATTGCAGTCATCCCTGTCGCCAGACTCTCCATTCTCCATTCCCTTGTTGGCTTAGTTCTTAGAATACTTTATGCTAGTTTATGGATATAATATTCTGTAAGATTATTGTTGTTCTGCTTAAAGGCCTGCATCAAAAATCCCAGTCTCTCCTTATTTTTTGAGCTTCCACCCTGGTTCATCATCATCCCTTTCCACTTTGAATTATAGTTTTCTGCTTGTGCTATGTATAGGAGCCTTAACTGTGTAGCTCTGAAATACCCATTCACACTGGGAAATCCCAATCTGCCCTGTTGTACTGAAAGAATCAATTTATCCCACTTGACTGTTGCTGTCTTCCCCTCCCAGACAAAGTCCTTCAGCTCTTTATTAATTGCTATCCACAACTTCTCCTCTGGTTTATAAAAATATGCCTGACCTGTGTACAAGACTAAAGGGACTAAAAAAAAAAATTAACTGCTTGTATGTTACTATCCATATCCATATAACAAAATTTGCATTTTCTAATTTTTTGCATTATCGTTTGTTTAGTCTCTTCCCACATATCCTTAGCTGCCACACCAGAATCATTTTTAATCCATACTCCTAAAAACTTCATTTTATCTTGTCCCCATAAATAATGGATATGGCTGAACCAATTCATATGTGAGTACATACTTTACTGCTATCGCCTTTGTTTTAGCTTCATTAGTTTTATATCCTGAAAAGATTTGAAACTGTCTTTAAATGTTCCACAACATTGTAAAGTCTCTTTCTGGTTTCGCCAGGTATATAATAATATCATCTGCAAATACAGCCAGCTTTTCTTGACTACCATATCAATTATATTCTTGGATTTTTTAGTACCTTATTTTCTTTGCCTGTGGTTCTAAATATAATGCAAATAATGACAAAGGGGAAAGAGGACACCCATGCCTGGTTCCTCTGCTCAAGCAGAAATTATCAGAGAGAGGATCCCACCCACTTTAATTTTCGCCTCCGATCCCCCATATATCCTCCTAATCAACCTTATATTTTTTCAGGAAATGCAAATGCTTCCATTGCCCTGCTCATAAAGTCCTAGCTTACTCTGTCAAATGGTATTTTCAATGGTATTTTCTTACATCCTACTTCCCTCTGAATAATCAGTTTTTTATCAAAACACCGAACGCTGAAAACAGCGAATGGTGTTTCATCGACACATATTCAGCAAAAACTGAAAATGTCAAAACCACAGAACAGCAATTTCTTTCCTAGGGAAAGAAATCGGTGTTCCAACCCCCCAAAAAAACATTAAACACTTCCAAACACATACACACATACCCTAACCCTAATTATACCCTCCCAAAAACCAGTAAACAACTAAATACACATATGCACGTAACCCAACCATACATCTAACAAAAAAAAAAACAGTAAACATTTTAAAACATATGCACTTACCTTAACCCGCACCCTAACCCTAAGGTCAGTAACTGTTGCACATTCACACTCGGGAGCTATACCGGACAAGGAACCACACTACACTTAAGAACAGGCAAAGCAATGAAGCAGTCAAGTGAGTTCTTTCCCAGGGAAAGAATTCTCTGAACAGCTGTTTTGCTGTTTTGCCTGTTCACCCTACATGTGTAGACGAAAACACATTTGACAAAATGCGTTTTCATCATTCTAATAGGAACCTGAATAATCAATGTTCTGTTAAGGTTGTTAAATGTTTGCCTCCCCTCCACAAAATCACACTGATCCATAGCTATCAATTGTGGCATTACCTTTGCCATTCTTTTAGCCATTATAGACATGAGCACTTTATAATCATGGCTTAGTACTGAAATGGGCCTATATGAAGCTGGATCCGATGGAGCTTTACCCTCTTATGTATTACAGCTACCACTGCTTTCTTCCGGAATGTTGGTACTTCTCATTCTCTTAAAATACTGTTAAACAAAAACTTCCAGATCCTTATCAATTTTTTCCCTCCTAGCTTCCAAACTTCTACAAGAATACCATCTATTCCTGGGGACTTTCCTGTAGATTAGTTATACATCACAATGTTTATCTCATCCTCTTCTATCCTAATCGTTAGTAATTCAGCCTCATTTATCTCTAACCTTGGCATATTTAATTCTTCCATAAACATTTCCATTTGTATTTTTTCTTGATTTCCATATTTCTCTACTTTATACAGACATTCATAGAATTTCTGAAATATTTCTAATACCTCTACAGGATAACTATGGATTTGTGTTGTCCATTTTCAATCTTCCTCAACGAATGGGTTTGGATCCTATCCTCAGATCCAGCTCAACCATTTTGTTTAGATTCCAGGATCTGACTGTCAAGCTCCTCCTTTATCCATAGTACCCCCAACCACTGTATTACCTGAGAGATCAAGTTTGCTACTATTATATAATATCACAACAAGGTATCTCAAGATAGCTATGACAGAAAAGTGACAGCTGAAAGATCAGGAGCTGAAACAGGAACTATGGTTCCTAATAACAATTTTGTTAGGTCTTTCCCAAAGATATGGACAGGGGGAAGGAAGTTGAGGAAGAATGAAAATGGACAAAACAGATGTATAGTTATACTGAGTATATAACTTTTATATCTGATGTTGTAATTTTCATTCATTCCTCCACAAATGCAACAGAGTCACCAGCTATGATATACCTTGGGTGGCCCTCATGGAAGGATGTTCTGCAGAACTGCAGAACCAAATGCTTCTCTGTTTCTGGAGATGATATCCAATTTCTAATGAGAAATACAAGTGTGAGCATTAGACCATATGAGAGCTGCATAAATGCCATCAGTGGAGGCTCTAGCCCAAAAAGCAGCTGATGTAGCCATTGACCTACTTAAATGAGCTTTTGATTGTCTTGGTAAAGTTAGGCCTCTCAATGAATAAAAGCAGGAAATGCAATCTGTTATCCATTTAGCTACTGTAGTTTTTGAAACTGGTTTTCCCATCTTGCTATTGAAGGGGATAAACAATTGATCAGTTTTACTAAATTCCTTAGTCCTATAAAGGTAAAAACAAAGTTGCCTATGGATGTCTAAAAGATGAAGGGTATATTCTCCTCTGCTTTATTGTCAAATTTAGAAAGAAAACTGGTAAACTGATCACTTGATTGATGTTATATGATGATATGGCATAACCATAGACAATCAGCTTAAATTTGACTTACATGTTAATAACTGTATCAAAAAGACCCATTCAGAGCTAGGGCTCCTTTACTTTAACAAGAAATTCCTTACCTCTGAAGCCAAGATTACTCTCTCTTACCTACCTGCTACCCAGTCTAATGTACAATTCTCAAATTCTCACAAATCCTAACTCAGCACTCCTGACCAAACTCGAATCTACCTACAACAAGGTAGCTAGATTTGCTGCCCAACAAACCTACAAATCCCATCACTGTCTCTCTCTAAAACACCTAAACTGGCTTGAATTACCCCACCAGCTTCTTCTCTCTCAGCACCAGATCATCCATTCTATCCTATACCAGCCTTCCTACTGCCTGGCACTATCCCATTTCATCTCCCATTATTCTCCCTCCAGACTTCTCCAAAGCTCTGACCAAAACCTACTACAAATCTACAAACCCAAGTCTAAATTTGGACGTAAAATGTACAGCTATCATCCCACTATTGCCTGGAATAGGCTCCCTCTAGAAATCAGGACCCTTACACATCCTAAACAATTTAAGACAGCCACCAAAGAGCACTTTAAAAGTCACTGGTCCTGCCACTGCATACTCCCTCCTTAAACATCCCCGACTTCCCATACCTTAATCTACTTTCTGCCCTTAACTCACTCTTCTCACTAGCTCTCTCTCTAATCTTCCTTGATTACTCTTTCTACTGTCTTCTAAAACCTATTAAGCAAATCGCCTCAGAGAAACATTCTATTATAATTGTCTTGCCTTCATGCAACTACATTATGGTAAAACTGGGTTTTTGTAACCACTTACCCCAAAAAAATATATTTATCTTAATGGCATATTATTTATTTTTATACATCTTGAAAAAGCTTTGTTATACTCCTGATTACTGACACTGTATAACACTGTATTGCTACTTAATGCATTGTAATAATCCTGTAACATTACTGTTTAATGCTAATTTATAATGAAAATTGTATAATATGTTGGAGCTTTTCTCCCTGGGCCTCTGCTGATAAAGGGCTCTTCAGCTCAGGTGGACAACCCCAGTAAACAAATGTAAAATAAAATAAAATAAATAAAATATAAATGTTTGATTCAGAGGCCACTTTCGGTAGAAAAGGATTAGTGCGTGAGGTAACTCCTTGTGAAAAATCAAATATTATGGTTTTGAAGGATACAAACAATTGATCAGTTTTACTAAATTCCTTAGTCCTATAAAGGTAAAAATGAAGTTGCCTATGGATTTCTAAAAAATGAAGGGTATATTCTCCTCTCCTTTATTGTCAAATTTAGCGTGCTTGGAGTTCACATACTCATCTTGCTGAAGTGATAGTCACCAAAAAGACAGTTTTCCAAGATAGAAAGTTAAGATCTATAGTCTCCCTGTCACAGACACACCAATAAGTGCACGATCACCTCTGTTTGAACAAAAGATTTATTCTACTTGACACGTATAAAATAGTAAAACACACAAACAGTTGAGCGCTTTCACCCACACATACAGTGGGCTTCTTCAGATCCTGTTGTGAGGAGGATGACTTATGTTCCTCTGTGGACATGGACCAGGGGTAGACTTAAAGAGTTCCTTGACTAAGTCCCTCATTGCCCTAGTGAAATGCACCAAATAATTCAGCGACCATAAGGCGAAGGTCGCTGATGCATATGTTCGCTTCCCAAACCTGTCCAGTGCACTAGACTCCCTATTAGGGGGAGGGACAGAGGAGCTCTGTTCAGCCAACTCCTTCTTAGTGGCTGCCGCAACAATCATGGCATCTACAGGAATACTCTTGTTCCAGTTTTGTCTGTCGAAAGAAGCAGTCAAAATCTTGTCCAGACATTTGGGGATCTGTTTTACAGAGTCCACTTCCTTCTATGCTCTGTGGGCTACAAGGTCTATCAGCTCATCCACAGGTGGGTAACCCAAGATGTAGATGGTCCATACCCGAAGGCTTCTAAGATCATTGATTCCTACTGGGAAGGGGTTCGGGAAGACTAACAACCTTTCTGGCATAGGATCTCTAAGATGTCCTCAAGTAAGGCATCTTCAGGTGGAGATCTAGGGACCCTTCCACTTCATCAAAATTGGTATCTTCTTTGAGAGATTCCTGTGAGGAATCTAAGTACCTCCTCTTGCATGACCTCTTCCTAGAAACCTCCTCAGTGGGATGTTCTGGGGAGGTGTTGGAAGAAGTGGGGAGTTCCCTGGCACGAACTGCTTGGAAGCTCATCTGGTATGGCTGCCCCTGAGGTGTAGGATGAAAAGACTCAGACACAGGTTCTGAAGAAGGAACAGGGAATGGATCCAATGGAGCAAGAGCTAAAACTATGGGGACAAAGGAGATAAGAATTGGTTCCTCTCTGCTTGTTGATGAACCAGCCACTGACATATTATCTGTTTGAATTGCAAAAAGTCCCCTGAGGAAGAGCTACCTGAAAGGCCTGCAATGCAAGAAGCACTGCTCATATCACCAGGACATTGATGTGCAAGCTGACCTCTAGTGTTGACCAAGTGCCTTGGAATATCTTGCCCAGATAATGTCCCCCACCCCATCTGGGAGGCATCTGTGGTCACTATGACCCTGGACTCCAGAAGAACAAAGGGAATGCTGTGGAGAATTTGTTTGGAATGTACCTGCCAAAGAAGATCCATTTTGCAACAATTGGTGATTAGTACTTGATCTGACAGCAGTTGATGAAGGATAGACCACTGGGAAGCTAGTAGCCATTGCAGAATTCTCATATGTAACCTGGCTAATGGTACTAGAGTTACAGAAGCTGCCATCGACCCTAGAGCTTTCAAGACTAGTCAAGCTGGAACCCTCTTTCTGTAGATTATCTTTTGAACCTTTACCACTATTCTCTGATGCCTTTCTGGAGGAAGTGATGCTATTGTTGTTTGAGTATTCAGAACCGCCTCTATAAATTCTAAATTTTGTGTTGGGATTAATTGTGACTTTTCCAGATTTACCATAATCTCCAGGTGGGCACAGATTTTGATGGTGTAATCTCTGGCTACCATTAATTGATGCTTGATCAAAGAGATTATGAGCCAGTCATCCAAGTATGGAAACACTCGGAATCCTTCCAGTCTCAAGTGAGCTGCTACTACTGCCATGCACTTGGTGAACACCATCAGGGCTATGGTGAGACCAAAAGGCAGTGCTCTGAATTGGTAATGACTGGCTCCCAGACAGAAGTAGAGGAACTTTTTGGAGTATCTGTCCATCTTTATATGGTAATATGCATCCTGAAGGTCTATTGAGCACATCCAATCATCTTTCTTCAGGAAGGGGAGAAACAGACTGTACTGTGACCATTTGGAACTTTGTTTGCTGAACAGATTTGTTCAGCACACTGAGATCCAAAATTGGTCTCCAGTCCCCTATCTTTTTTATTACTAAAAAGAATCTTGAGTGGGTTCCAGATCCTTTCTGGCCTGGTGGGACTTCTTGGATGACTCTTTTGTCCAGCAGTTTTTGAATTTCTTGTACTGCTGAATCCTTCTGATTGGGTGGAGCATTGGTGATTTTCTTGAGTAAAGGGAGAGGGTGCAAAAAGGGAATGATATAGACTTTGGATACAATCCATTGCACCCAGGAATCTGTTGTTATGTTTAGCCAGGCATTTAGGTGCAAGGACAAGCATCCCCTGACTGCCTCCAGAGGAAGACAATTGGGTCTCCTTTCAGGAACACTGAAAGGACTTCCCTGGAAAGGAATCCCTGAAGCCCTGGTTTTACAGACCACTTCTGCTGTGAGGGTGCCATCTTCCATTTTGTTTCCCCCTTATGCCCCTGGGGGAACTCCCTCCATGTGTGCCTTGGAAAGGCCCTTGGGATTTCTTGAACCACATTTTCCACCATGCCTCTGATTCCTAGAAAAGGACCTTTGGGGGTGGAGAAATGTACACCCACAGCAGAAAGGGTCTTACCATCCTTCTCACACCTGGATAAAGTCTCTTTTACTTTCAGGCCAAACAAGGATGTTCCATCAAAAGGGGCATTGATGAAAGAAGATTTGAATGGTTTTGCAAAATCACATAGGCACTTCCAGGCATGTCTCCTTATGGCTACGTCTGTACCTGCTGCTCTGGATGTCCCTTTGGCTGGATGGGTGATCAGCCTTATGGACAGGGTGGCTAACTGGGAAGCCATTTTCTCTTGGTCTCCCTCAGCTACAGCTTCCACCAGGGTGTCTGACAACTCCTTAATCAGAGCCTGTTGGAGTCTGGTTAAATGTACCAAAAAATTCAATGAACTAATGGTGAAGTTTGTTGATGTACACCCACTTCCCAAATCTGTCCATAGTCTGAGATTCCCTGTTGGATGGATGGACAAAGGAATTCTCCTCAGCAAGTTCCATTTTAGTGGTGGCCACTATGACCATAGCATCTAAGGTTGGGAGGATGGCCTAATGGTTAAGGTGTTTGCCTTACAGACACAAGGTACAGGGTTTGAATCTCACAGGGGATAATTGTCTAGGCTTAAAATGGCTCGCAAGGGCAGTTAGCCTAGTACTAATCTATGAATATAATGAATCTATAGCTAAACCTTTGGCCCAGAACTGTTTATCTTCAGGAGTGTAAAGTATCTATCAGGTTTTTTGGGGATGGGATCAATGGTGTGTGGAGTCTTCCATGCTCACTGTGAAATCAACTGAATAAGTTCATCAGCAGGTGGTGTCACCCACAAGGTAGACGGGTGGGTGCCAAATGCCTGCAGGTAAACAGATTCCTCACAGGAAGGGTATTGGGACTTCCAGCCATCCCTCTGTTTTAAAATTTCCAGGATGTCTCCAAGTGAGACATATTCAGGAGGTGACCATGGGGACCCTTCCCCCTCATTGAAATCTGTATCCTCGGTGACTTATTCCTGGGGGGAATCCCAGTGCTTCCTCCTGCACTTCTTTTTCTGAGGGACTTCCTCAGGGAGATAATCTGGGTAAGTATCAGAAGATGACAGTACTTGAGCCTCTGACACCTGAGGCTTCAGCACCTGCTGTCCCAGTGGAGAGGCAGGAGGAATAATTGAACTAGAGGGGGTACCTGTTCCAAGGGGCAAGGTGCAGACTGAGTCTATGCAAGAGAAAGGGCCCTCTCCATAGCCTCAAAGACAGGCTCCCCTGAAGAGGGAAAGGAGACCGGAACCGAGATAGTCTGCCTTGGAACTGGGGTCACTCCCCGCTCCAAAGAAACTAACATCAAGACCAAAGCCAGAGCCGCATAACTCAAGCAGAAGCTCCGAGGAGCAGGGATGGCTCCGAAAAACTTGGAGTCAAGATCTATCCCCTGGAATCAACAAGGTAGCTATGGCTCTGGGAGGTCTTCTTTCAGAAATAACCAAAGAGCTCAGGGTAACTACCAGCTCTGAAGAAGAGAACAACTCTGGAGCAAGTACAGTTGGCACTGGGAGATCTGGAACAGAGGACTCTAAAATCACCGAGGAGGTTAGAGGAGGAGTAATTAGCAGTGTAAAGGAAGCTTTGGTATCAGGACCCGAGGAGGCTGGAACCAAAAGTGGGTCTGAAAGTCCTCTAGCCCATAAGATTTTGTTCACTAGCCTCTACACGTTGAGTTCAGAAAGACATTTGGGTGTGCAGAACGATGAAGCAGAAGGGAACTTAGCCCTCTGCAAAAAAACTTAAGGGACCTCCCCAGCAAAAGGATCAGTTGATGGTAAGTAGTTCTAGGCATTGTGGTCATAGCAGGTGAGGCAGTAATGATTTCCTGTACTGAGGCCTTTGACATCGAAGTGTTTGAAATGACATTTGGTGCCAGAATGGGTGTTGGCACCAGAGTGTCAACGGCAGAGACCTGTGGTTCTATTGAAACTTTCAGAACTGAGGACTTCAACTTTTTAGCTTTCTGAACTGATGAGGAGGACAGAACCAAAAGGCTTATTTTCTTGTTTTTATCCAGAAGTGATAAGGATAAAGGAGATGAGATGTCTGTCTTTGCTTTATCTAGAGAAGATAAGGCTTCACCAAAAGCTAAGGGAAGTAGACCTTTTAAAATAAGCTTGTTTCACCTTTCTACAAGAGCTTGGCGGCTAAAGGCATGGCAAATGCTGCAGCCTTCTTGTAAATGGTGAGAGCCTAGACAATAAACACATAGAGAGTGGAAATATGACAAGGGAATTTTATGGCCACACTTCTGGCATTTTTTGAACCCACAGGGAACCTTAAATGAAACTAGAAAAAATAGCCACTTAAAACTATCAGAAGAAAAAGAACTGACAGAGGAATTTTTTCTCTTTTTTTAAAATATATATTTAAGGAAAGCAAAAGGGAAAATGACTAACAACAATGACAGCCAAAGAAATGCATGAGTGTGTATGGAGAAGGGAAAGCTATGAGAGAGAGAGGAAAGAGGGAACTATCAGTGATGATAGTGGGAAATACATGAAAGTGAAAGGGAAAAAATTATCAGTGATGATACTTTACACAATACACTAAGTGTAAGAAGAAAAGTTAAAGAAGAAAAAGGGAGAAACTGTGAGAAAAAGGTCAAAAACTTTTTCCTAAATGACTAAAGCTGGAGAGTAGTAGCTAGATACAACTATTACGGAAAGCAACAAATGAAATCTGAGGTAATTGAGAGAGAGGGATTCTTGGTAGAAGTGAAGATTGAGTTTTTGGCTGTCATGAGTTGTAATAACAGACGAGTCAGTTCTGATATCGAAACCAAACCCATCTGTAAAGGATAAAATGAAGATTGACAGCATCAGATCTCTGTCTTTATGAAAGATAACATAAGGTGACTTAGATTAGAAGGCCTGTAATTCTGAAATCCTCATAGTCGAGGTGATGGCTACCAGAAAGATACTTTTCCATGACAAGAATTTAATGTCATAGTCTTTGGCAGGCTCCAAAGACTTCTGAGTCAGTCCTTGAAGAATTACCATGAGATCCCCCAGGTGAGTAGGATCTTTAATCCCAAGTCTGAGCAGAAAAATTACTTTCATGAAAGTCTTGAATAGTTTAGAAGAAGTAATAGTACCAGAAGAAAGCCCAGAATGGAAATTGGATATGGCTGCCAACTGAAGTTTTATTGTAGCAAAACTAGACTTTTCTTTAAACAGAGAAGTAAGGAAAGTAAGGATAGTTGGGATGGAGACTGAATAAGGATCAGTGTTCTCCTTGGAAACCCAAATGGCAAATCTTTTCCATTTGCTACTGTAAACTCTTTTGTAGAAGCTTTCTGGGGGGCTAATACTGTATCTCAAACCAGGGAAGAAAGCCTGAACCCCTTAATAATCATCAGAACTGGAGAAACCATGCAGTTAGTTTGAGGGTGGCTAGATCCTGGTGTCAACCTGGCAATGGATGTGCTAGGAGGTCCTGATTGGGTTCCAGTATCCATGGAGGATATTTCAGATGAGATGGATGGAAGGGGAACCAAATCTGATGAGTTCAGTAAGAGGCAATGATGATCACTGAGCTCTTCAACTGTTTGACTTTCATCAACCGTAGAGGGGGATAGGCATAAAGGAGACTGGACGGCCAATTGTGGACTACAGCAGCCCTCAGGGACTCCCCAGAAGGTTGGATCACAGCAAAGTACCTGCTGCATTTGTTGTTTAGAGGGGAGATAAATAGGTCACAGCAAGGACAGCCCCAACAGCTGAAAATCAGATTTGTCACTGACTGATTGAGGGACCATTCATGAGGAGTCATAATGGGCCTGCTGAGCTTGTTAGCCAGTACGTTATAATTCCCCAGTATGTGGATTGCAAAGAGAAATCAGTGTGAAGAGATCACTCATTCCCAGACTCTCATGGCCTCTCTGCATAGGGAGTATGAATGAGTTACTCCTTGCTTGTTGATATACCAAACTGCTGACATATTGTTTGTGTGAATTGCAATAGTTACTAAAGGGAGAACATCCTGAAAGGCTTGCAACATAAGTAGGACCGTTCTAATCTCTAGGACATTGATGTACAATCTAGTCTCCAGGTGAGTCCATGTGCCTTGGACCATCTTTCCCTTGAAATGCCCCCCCCCTCCAGCTAGGAAGCATCCATGGTCACTGTGGCTATGGGAGAAGGAAGAACAAATGGTGAGACAGGTCATCCAAAAGCATCCACCATCTCAGATGAGTTTTGCAAATAGTCATCAGCTTGATAGGAGAAGATAGAGGATGGCAAGTATAGACCACCGAACAGACAAGGTCCACTGAAGAACATGCATATAAAATCTTGCCAAAGGAACCAGTATATTGTAGCTGTCATGGATCTGACAGACCCAGTATAAGCTTTGCAGGGGGTGACAGAATGGATAGCATAGCTTGTACTTGATTCCTCAAAGATCCTATCCTATGCAGAGGCAAGGAAACTATTTGAATTGACATGTTTAATACAGCCCCAATAAACTCCAGTGTCTGAAGTGGCAACAGCTGGGACTTCGCTAAGTTTATGGTGATGCCCAGGGAATTGGATATTCAAAAAAGGTAGCCCCTGTCTTGAATAAGCTGATGCTTGATTGAGGCAGTTAGAAGCCAATCATCCAGATACAGGAACACCTGAAAACCTTGCAGTCTTAGATGAGGTGCGACCACTGCCATGCATTTGGTAGACACCCTGGTGGCTGTGGTGAGTCCAAAGGGCAGGGCTTTAAATTGGTAATAACTGGGTCCCAACTTGAAGAGCAGATGACTCCTAGAGCATCTGTCTATTTTGATGTGATAGTACCCATCCTGCAAGTCCACAGATTACATCCAATCAACCTTCCTCAGTAATGGAAGGATGGACTGTACCATAACCATACCGTCTTTACATACAAGTTCAGCTTGCTTAGATCCAAAATAGGTCTCAGGTCCTCAGTCTTCCTTGGCACAAAAAAGAAGAAGGAGTAAGTTCTGGACATCTTTGTTCAGTTGGGACCTCTTGGATGACTCTTTTCTTGAGTAATTTCTGAACCTCTACTACTACCAACTCCTTCTGACTGGGTGGAACGTCGGGGAGTTTCTTTTGTCTTTTTGGTGGAGGATTTAAAAAGGGAATGTAGTAGCCTCTGGGTATTATGCTTTGCATCCAAGTATTGTTTGTTATTTGGTTCAAGGTGCTAGAGTGTAGAGAAAAGTTATCCTTAACTGCCTCCAGGGCAGAGCAGTTGGGCAACACTTCAGGAGTGCTGATAGGGCTTGTCAGAGAAATGTTCCTTGAAGCCCTGGTATTGAGGACCCCTTCTGCCCCTGTAGTGGTGTCTCCCATTGAAGTTCCCTCCTATGACTTTGGAGGAGGACTCCCTGTATTGATCAAAAAAGGACCCTTGGGACTTATGGAACCAGGTTTTCTTGCCTCCTCATTGATTCCTGGAAAAGATTCACTGAGGAATAGAAAACTTGATCCCGTTGGCAGATAAGGTCTTTCCCTCTTTCTTGCTGCCGGTTAGGGTGTACTTTACAACTGGTCCAAACAAAGAAGAAGCATTAAAGGGAGCATTGACAAATGATGCCTTGAACAGTTCTGCAAAGTCACAAATCTGCATTGCCTTTGCCGACAGCCTGTGAAGAGCCCTCTGCAGAATGCGAAATAAGCCTCATGGATGAATTGGAGATGGAAGAGAGAGTAGTCAGTCTTGGAGATAGTTTCTGAAAGTCCCGTGGTTACATGGTCTCAGTCAAAGAATCAGAATTCCTTGAGCAGGTCTCACTGCAGGTGAGTGAAGTGTGCCAGGTAATTAAGCACTTTCAGTGAGAAAGTGGCTGAGGTGTAAACAAGCTTACCAAACCTGTCCATCATTCTGGACTCTCTGTTTGGCAGACGGACAGTGGAGCCTTCCTCAGTCAGGTCCTTTTAGGTAGCTGCTGCTACAACCATATCATCCACTGGAATGCCCTTAGTCCAATACAAATGGTATGCAGGGGGTGAAAAAAAATTATCTGAACGTATAGGTATTGGCTTGATAGAGTCTGGCTCCTTCCAAGCCTGGCAAGTGACTAAATCAATTAGGGGATCCACAGAGGGGGCACCCAAGAAGTAGACAGGCCTGTCCTAAAAGCCTCCAAAAACACAGACTCCTCAGAAGAGGGATTTTGGGCAGGCCAACCACCTCTTTGCCTCAAAATCTAAAATGTTCCAAAGGAGAGATGTCTTCTGGTGGTAATCTTGGTAATCTTGGGATCCCTCTCCTTCAACAAAGTCAGAGTCCTTGGTAAGAGATTCCATGGGGGAGTCTATGTGCCTCCTTTTGCATGCCTTCTATTGAGGGACCTCCACTGTGTGATGATCAGGGGAGGTATCAGAAGAAGAAGGGGCCACGATGGTTGGAAGATCTTGA